>NC_135213.1:1078659-1328145 GCF_052324685.1 Brachyhypopomus gauderio
GAGTCCGTGTTACCCGTGCGCTAGAAAGCGCTATTGTTTAAAATGAACTGTCAGGGACGTATGACGCAAGCAGGATTCGTGTCTCGTCCTTGCCGCCGCACCGAACGTCACACCAACACCTCCATTAAAAGCACCCTGGACTGTCCAATGCCAACATGTCTTCTGATGCTGGAGAAGGTTCCACATATGGTATGTCATTTTATGCCATATTTCTTGTAATGTACCTATATATTAAATTAGGCCTCCTTGTATATAGTCTGAATAAAATGACATCGTATTAATATTTAGCTAGGTTAATGTGAAATATACTTAGTTTCATGCATAAATATATATTATTACACATCATATTAATGTTATTGTTATTGTTTCATAGACAGGAGTGCAAAATCCACTAGATGAGGCTCTGGTCAACGTCATAAAGACTCACAACCATTTTCAGTTGTGGAAGATGAAGAATTCAGAGATTTTGTTTACAAGCTTGACCCTAATTATTTGCTTCCATGTAGAGATGTCCTTAAGGCTATGGTGGTATCCAGATTTGAAGAAGGCATGAAAAAGCAATAACAGAAGTCATGAAAGCAACAGAGCATAACATCTGATATGTGGATCTCAATAAACATGGATGCCTATCTAGCAGTAATATGCTATTACATCAATGAACAGTGCAAGCTCCGTGCCACTATGTTAGGGGTATTACAATTTCACAAGACCCACACTGCAGAGCACATAAGAGAGTCCTGAATTTAGCAACCATACTGGATCTTAGATTTAAGATTCTGGGCTTTAGATGTACTGATGATGCTAACAAAGCAGTGAAGAATTTGACATCAGAGTGCTGTGTTCTACTACAGACACACAGGAGTCACTGTCAGCAATCTACATCAAGAGGTACAGATGCTCTGGTCAGTC
Source organism: Brachyhypopomus gauderio (assembly GCF_052324685.1). NCBI lineage: Eukaryota > Metazoa > Chordata > Actinopteri > Gymnotiformes > Hypopomidae > Brachyhypopomus > Brachyhypopomus gauderio. The sequence goes on from NC_135213.1 coordinate 1,079,569, forward strand.
AGGAGAATCAAGACAACCTGTGGGATTTATTTGACAGCAGAGTAGGGTCGACTGTCTCGTATATCTCCGCCCTCCGCCACTGTCTTGTGTCGTCTGTCCTAGTCCCACCTTGCTGCTTTGGTTACCTTGGTTTCCGTTCTGTCTATCACGTCCCTGTACCTTGTGTCTCTGCCTCTGTCATTATTGGTCCCACATGTGACTCGTTATCTTGCTCATTTACCCCCGTGTGTTCCAGTCCCGTTGTCGGTCATTGTAAGTTGTCCTCTGTTGCTCCGTGTTCTTTAATGTATGCTGTTTACTAAGTCTGTTGCCTTTTGTTCCGTGTTCAAGCCGCTTTGTATTTCCCATGTTCGTCGCTGTATGCTGTTGCGCTGTGATGTGTGTAATGTTTTACCTTACTCTAGTAGCGTACCCGTTGCCATCACCTTTTCTTTTAAGCCAGTATGGTCTGGCTACTGCATGTCCCCAATAGCACCGATAAAAAAGTAGGACGCTCTTTGGCTCAACTTAAATGCATTATTCAGCTTTTAATCAAGACAATATATACCCCAGGAGTATTTTAGCTAAGCAAACTAAAAATAAGGAGGGGCACTGAGGGCTTTACCGAAAGTGACTATCAGAAACACAATTGGTAAAAACACACACACTTGTGAACACTCTCCCAAACCCGAACACCGCTCATTACACAATGGCAATCGGTTAAGCACGCTCACACAATCGATTGGGGAATCTCATAAATCACATTCCACTGCAAACCACAACTCCTCTCCAGTGCCCACTCCCTCTTTGTTTACAGCGCAGTTAACCTCCTAATAAAAAACCCGCCCACACACAGAATACGTTGCATTAAGATTACCACGACACTTTAATACATCTATACCCCACCCTTTAAAACACACATCACCACATCAAACCCACAATAGATCTCTAAAAAGGAGCGAACTGACCCGGTTACGCGTCTTGTCCATTAATTATCCACTCAAGGCCTGCAGCAACCCTCACTCGTGACCAGGCAATCGCCCCCAGCCACTCGTCTCGTATCGGCAGTTGTCCTCCGCAGTACATTATAACAGCAGCATAGCCAGTTCGTTTCGTGTGCGCACACTCGCGGACTCTTTGCGACTCCTGCCAGCCACGAACAACTAAAATCGCCCGCACTTTATGTTATCGTGTTGCTTCCCCAGAGGACACACAGGTCATGCCCCGCCCCTCTGCGTGTCCTCATCACGTTCATCACATTATCCCCCCATACGAAGAGACCCGTCCTCGGGTCTCCCTTTAATTCATCACGTAGTCTTTTTGCCAAACAGGAACTCTGGCACGTCGAACAGGTCTATTGTCATTGGATGGCTGTAGGTTTATCCCAGTTGTAGATTCCGGACTATTGTCAGTACATGGATGTGAGCCAGTCAATGTCGTGGATTCTTGACTAGATGAAAGGCATCCGTCCTATCCTTCCCCACAGTTATGCCGCTGTTGTCCCTCCTCCTGAAGTCCTTGCGAAACTGCGGGGGGGCTAACGGTCTGTTCCACTCCTGATGTAGAGGTCAAGGTTGTCCCATCCACGGGCCTAGTCAAACCAGGTCCCTCGAGTCCTGTACCACCTAGGACCTCCCCTACTCTCCGTCTCTGCATAACCCACCACGCAGCAAGAGGTTCAGCATTTATTTGGCCAGGGGGGTAAGAATGGTTCAGTTCTCCTCCCCTTCTCCTTGGGGGTCGACTCACTCCCTCTGGTCTCTTTGTACCTGAAACAGACCGCGTGCAGGGCTTGAGGCGATTATAGTGAACAACAACCTCAGGTCTCCCCTGTCCAGACACCCTAAAAAGCTCTTTTGCAATCTGCTCTGTAACGGTGTATGGCCCCCAATAATGCTTTTGAAACTTTGGACACATGCCCTTTTTTCGGGCCTTATCTTGAACCCACACCCGGTCTCCAACCACATAGGTTGGTCCTTGTACTTTCAAATCATAAATCTCCTTCTGGCCCCCCGAGGCAAGCTCTTGGTGTCTACAAATGGCACCATGGACTGATCTAAGTCTCCCTTCCAGCTCATCCACATACCCCCCAAGGGATTGATGGGACTTCCTGACCCCAATATCAAACAGCAAATCAACAGGCATCACAATCTCCCTCCCAAAAACAGAGTAATAAGGAGAAAATTTGGTGGTAGCCTGAACACTACTACGGTATGCCATCATCACGTAGGGTAACAGTTCATCCCAATTTCTTTGATTAGCGTCCACAAACATGGAAAGCATTGTTGTGAGAGTGCGATTAAAGCGCTCTACCAGCCCATCAGACTGGGGATGATACGGGGTAATCCTTGTTTTGTGAATTTCCAGGAGCTCACATATTGCTCGGAATAGCACAGAGTCAAAATTTTTCCCTTGGTCTGTGTGGATACTACGCGGCACACCCCACCTCAGGATGAACTGTTCCACCACAACTTTGGCCACCGTCTCAGCATCTTGAGCCTTCATTGGAAATTCCTCACACCATTTAGTAAAATAGTCAGCAATCACGAGTATGTACTTGTTCTCTCTAGGAGTAACAGGCAAGGGTCCGACAATGTCTATGCCGAGCTTCTCAAAGGGATACCCAGCTCTTATCGGACGAAGTGGCGCACGAGGTTCTACTCCCATAGTTTTATATGCTGCACACATCTCACATTGCTTACACCAATCTATAGCATCCCCACTCCACCCGGGCCAATAAAACCGTGTCCTAATCTTATCCCTCAACTTTGCCATTCCCAGATGACCACCTGTCTTAGAGTTATGCAACATCTTCAATAACTCAGGCACCAATCCTCTTGGGACAACCACCCGCTCACATACATCAACACTACCGACACCCCGTTGTCGACTCCATAGTATGCCGTCCTTCACACATAGAGTACCGTCCTTCCACATGCCGTCCTTCCACATATTTCAGTACCCCCTTAACTGTGGGTCCCTCTTCAGCTCATCAGGGGGTGTTGCCCCAAACTTCTCCACCCAATCCCGTACTTTCTGAAGCTGCTCATCGTTGCTCTGTGCCTGCCTCCAGTCCCACCTCATACCTTCATTGTCAGCTTCTTCATCCACTTGCTGCACCACCGCTCTTAACTCACAAGTCATCGGGGCACGTGACAGGGCATCAGCATTGCAGTGGGTTTTTCCTGGTCGATGGATTATCTCGTAATCAAACGACGCTAACTGCTCCAACCACCGAGCAATTTGACCTTCAGGTTGCTCAAAGCTATGAAGCCACTTTAATGAATTGTGATCCGTCCGGAGTGTAAACCGTCTCCCCAACAGGTAATGCCAACTGCCAGTAGCTCTTTCTTGGTTGTAGCATAGTTCCTCTCTGTCTTGCTCAGGGCTCTACTGGCATAAGCTATAACTCGCTCTCTGCCATCCACCGACTGGGAAAGAACACCTCCAATGCCCACATCACTAGCGTCAGTATCAAGCAAAAAGGGCTTATCAGGATCCGGGAAGGCCAATATGGGAGCCATTATCAACCGCTGCTTCAATTCATCGAAAGCCTCTTGGCACTGAGTACTCCATACCATCTTTGCCCCTTTTTCTGTCAATTTATGCAGTGGCTGGGCTATGGTAGCAAAATCCTGCACGAACCTCCTATAATAGGAGGCCAACCCCAGAAAACTACACACTTCAGACTGGTTTTGAGGAATCTTCCACTCCTTGACCGCAGCCACTTTTTCAGGATCTGTCAGAATGCCATTTGGCGAGATTATATGTCCCAGATACTGCACCTCCCTTGCGAAAAGCTGGCACTTACTTGGTTTAACTTTCAGGTTAGCCTCCTTCAATTTACCAAGCACTACTTGAAGGCGGTCGAGGTGCTCTTCAAAAGTCCTTCCAAATACAATGATGTCATCCAAGTAAATTAGACATGAGGTCCATTGTAGATCAGCCAGGACTAACTCCATTAAGCGCTGAAAAGTACTTGGTGCATTACAGAGGCCAAATGGTAAAACATTAAACTCAAACAGGCCACTTTTCGTAGCAAAGGCGGTCTTCTCTCTGTCTTTAACGTCAACCTCCACTTGCCAATACCCACTCGCTAGATCAAGAGTAGAGAACCATCTAGCGGCTGTCAGAGAATCCAGGGCATCATCTATCCTAGGCAGGGGGTACGCATCCTTCACGGTCACCTCATTCAACTTCCGGTAATCCACACAAAACCGCAAGGTCAATCAATCAATCAATCAATCAAATTTTATTTATATAGCGCTTTTTACAACAGTTGTTGTCACAAAGCAGCTTTACAAGTGCCGAGTCCTAGCCCCCAGTGAGCAAGCCAAAGGCGACAGTGGCAAGGAAAAACTCCCTAGTTTTTTGCATGAGGAAGAAACCTTGAGAGGAACCAAGACTCAGGGGGGGAGCCCATCCTCCTCTGGCCGACACTGGTCACCATGACAACAACAACAATATAGACAGAATGTAGACAGAATGTAAAAGATGCAATAATGTCCATTTAGACAGAATATAAAAGATGTAATAATGTCCATCATGGTGTAGGCATCCGGTTAGGCAGGAGGTGGCCGGCCCAGGATGGATCGCTTGTCTCTCCTCATCTCATTATTCCTCAAGCAGGCGGGCAGCCATGTGGAGAAATAAAACAGGGAAAATTAGCTCTGTATGAGGACATGTACAGGACAGGTAAAATTATAAACATTTCTGGAGTGTGGCAGCAACTCCGGCACTAAGTTAAATTATTACAGCCTAGCTAAAAAAGGCAGAACCAGAAGGTAACATAGGCTTGGGGGCATTCTGAGACAATGGCATCCGTCCACTGCACTGTCAACAAACTTGAGTGACCACGAGCAGTGACAGGATGACAGCACCAGCACCCCAGTCTACCATAAAACCCTTTGTCTATGAACCCCTGGATCTGTACCTTTATCTAAGGGGGATATTAATTATCAAACGCTAGACTAAATAAGTGGGTTTTCAACCTAGATTTAAAGATTGTGACTGTGTCAGAGTCCCGGACACATTTAGGAAGATTATTCCAAAGCTGGGGGGCCTTATAAGAAAAGGCTCTTCCCCCTGCTGTTACCTTGTTAATTTGTGGAACTAATAACAGACCAGCACTCTGTGATCTTAGTTGACGTGGGGGTTCATAGTAGGAAATAAGTTCCTGGAGGTATTCAGGAGCAAGCCAGTGTAGTGCTTTATATGCTAATAATAGAATTTTAAAATCAATACGAAATTTAACTGGGAGCCAATGCAGGGCTGATAGGACTGGTTTAATATGCTGAAATTTTCTAGTTCTGGTCAGAACTCTAGCTGCGGCATTTTGAACTATTTGAAGTTTATTTAGATTCCTATTTGAACATCCTGACAGTAGTGAATTGCAGTAGTCTAGTCTAGAGCTAACAAAGGCATGCACCAATTTTTCTGCATCATCCTGTGATAATGCATTTCTTAATTTGGCAATGTTGCGGAGATGTAGAAAAGCTATCCTAGTAGTATTATCTATAGATTTATCAAATGATAGGTCGGAGTCGAGTATGACGGCTAGGTTTTTGGCTACTGTGCCAGGTGTAATGGGATAGTCTGCAAGATTAAGCATTAAATTTGGAATTTTCTGTCTTGCGGCCTTAGGGCCCACAAGGAAAACTTCTGTTTTGTCCTCATTTAATCGTAGGAAGTTTAGAGACATCCAGCATTTAATATCTCTTACACAGGCCTCAATTTTTCCTAAACTGAGTTTGTCATCGGGTTTGGCTGATATGTAAAGTTGAGTGTCATCTGCATAGCAGTGAAAATTGACACCATGTTTGTTTATAACTGTGCCCAATGGTAGCATATATAATGTAAATAATAGTGGTCCTAAGATGGAGCCTTGCGGGACCCCATATTTAACCATTGTACGTTTGGATGAAATATTATTGAGCTCTACAAACTGATAGCGATTTGTTAAGTAAGACTGAAACCATGAAAGGGCTGTGCCTGAGACTCCAACCCTGCGTTCTAACCTTTCTAGCAAGATCCTATGATCAATTGTGTCGAAAGCTGCACTAAGATCAAGAAGCACTAACAGTGATACATAGCCTTGATCTGATGCAAGGAGGAGATCATTTGTTACTTTAACTAATGCTGTTTCAGTACTGTGATGGGGCCTAAAACCAGATTGGAACTTTTCAAATATGTTATTCCTATGCAGATATAGGCATAATTGCTGGGCAACAGCTTTTTCTATGATCTTAGATATAAATAATGTGTTTGAAATGGGTCTATAATTAGATAGCACAGTCGGATCAAGATTTGGTTTCTTGATCAGAGGTTTGATAATTGCCAATTTACATGATTTGGGCATGTGACCTATTGTAATGGATGAGTTAACTATAGTTAGAAGAGGTTCAGTTACAGCTGGTAATACCTCTTTTAATAACTTTAAGGGAACTGAGTCTAGTGTGCAGGTAGTACAATTTAAGGAAGAAATTATTTTCTTATAATTCTGATTTTGGGAGTGGATGAAAAGCATCAAGTTTTTCTCCCGGTATGTAATTTAAATCAATATCAACCAAACCAGATGACATACCAGTTGTATTGCTAATAAAGGGTTTTATATTTTGTCTAATATTCTCTATTTTATTATCAAAGAAATCTATAAATACATTACTAGTGAGGTTTACTGGAATCTGAGGTTCTGTGCCTGCTTGATTTTTTGTAAGTTTAGAAATAGTATTAAAAAGAAATCTAGGATTGTTTTTATTTTTCTCTATCAGTGAGGCTAAGTATGCTGAGCGTGCTTTAGTGAGTGCCCGTTTGTAGTCAATAATGCTATCCTTCCAGGCACAGTGGAATACTTCCAATTTAGTAGATCGCCATTTCCGCTAGGGTTAGGGTTAGGGTTAGGGTTAATTTACGTGCTATTTGTTTTAAGTTTCTAGTTTGGTCAGTGTACCACGGGGCGAGCTTTTTGGATCTAGCTTTTTTATATTTTAGTGGAGCTACTATATCTAGAGCTGATCTGCAGGTAGTCTCTAAGTAGTCGGTTAGACTATCTAACTGGATCGGATGAGTCCAGGAGTCCCATCCTTCTTCCTCACAAGGACTACGGGGGCTGCCCAGGGACTATGGGAATTACTAATAATTCCTTGACTCAGCATACTCTGGATCTCTTGCTGCATCTCCCCTTGCAAGTGGATAGGGATTCTTCTTGGGGCTTGTTTAATTGGTAGGGCGTCGCCAGTGTTGATGCAATGCGAACGAAGGTGGGTCCGTCCCAAATCTTGGGGCCCCGAACTAAAAACTGACATATTGGCTCCCAAAAGCTCCCTGATGACCTCCACCTGTTCCTGACTCAGGAACTGATCCAACACATTTGGGGAGGACCTAGCCTGAAAGTCCTCTATAACGTTTGAACAACAAAGCTTCACTTCTGGGGAAAATGAACCAAGGGTCATCTTTGCTTTTAAGGCTATGGGTTCTGAGGAGATGTTTATTATCCTCACAAAAACCTCTCCCTTTTCAGCTCGACTGCCCCAGGTCTCTACAAACCAAAAACACATGGTTCAGCTGCAAATTGTCGAAAACACAGGATCCTGCCCATGTGCCCTGAATATCCAATTTTGCCCCATTAGCCGTTTGTACTTCCCCTGTATACGCCAACAAGTCCCTGGATACATCCCCCAGCACCTGAAAAAATGTACTACCTACTAATGACACATGTGCACCAGTATCTATGAGGCACTTAGCTTTACACCCCATAATATGCCCATCTAAATAGAATCCCAACCCAGGGTCTTTGCTAGAGGTAACGGGCTGACTGGAAGGCTCCTGAAGGGTGGGTGAGCAGCCCAGGGCACCCACCCTCTCTAGTTTCCCCCCTGCTTAGGGCAATTCCTACTTAGGTGGCCCAATTCTCCACACTGCCAACACCTCTTACCCGAAGGGTCAGATGGAAACCTTGACCTAAAAGACCGAGAACTTGGGGATGGCTCGACTGGAGCCCTACAATCTTCCTTCAGTTTTTGAACTTCTTTAGTCAGTTGATCAATGGCTTTTAAAACCTCACTTAATGGTCCACACAGCCCTTTCTGCCTCTCCATTGCTCTGGGCATATCTGGGGCTGGATGTTGTGTGTGTGAATCCCCACTGTGCTGCAAACTTTGTAAACCATTCAGACGCAAACTGGGGTCCATTGTCTGTCATGACCTCAGAAGGTATGCCATGCCTGGCAAAAATAGACTTGCAGTGGTCGACTACTGCTAGTGAGGTGGTAGATGTGAGTTTAGCTACTTCGATGAAACGAGAAAGTAATCAACCACTATTAAGTACTGATTATCGTTCCACTGAAATAAATCGGCACCCACCTTTGCCCATGGTCTTTCTGGGAACTCAGAAGTGAGCGGTGGCTCTCTGGCGTTGTCTCTTACTTTAGCACACATATCACAGCCCTCAATGACTTTCTGAATCTGTGTACTCAGCCACGGCCACCAGACAGATTGTTTGGCTCTTTCCCGACACTTTGCTATGCCCTGGTGTCCTGCATGCAGTTTTTGGAGTATATCTGTTTGTAATGCCTTGGGGATAACTAACCTACACCCTTTTAGTAGTAGGCCATCCTTTATGGTTAGTTCTTCTTCAACCTGTATATGTAATGCGTCGCCTCCGAACACGGCGGTGACGCGCTGGTTTTAACGTGATGTGGACTCAAGTGCAAACCCCTAAAACTGAATGCCAAAAACGGCCAACAGCAACCTCCGCGATTGCGGGAAAACGAAAACAAAAAAAACCCTGAAGGGATAACAGCAGAACAACACGGAGGAATCTCGACGTGCGATAACACCAGGTAAGTAAATAACAAACAAAAAACACGTGGAATAAAAGTCAACGCGTCGCTGCAGTGAAAGACGGGGAAAACAAAAATACACGGAGAACAGCTCAACGTGTCCAGGAGAATAATAAGAGGCAAGGGAGGGGAAGTGAAGCTCAGATGCAAGACCTAGAGCTTCTACCTTGGAATACCTGTCGGTCTGTCAACCAGAACACTGGCAGACAAACCAACTTAGAAAATAAAAGAAAAATTGAAACAGCAGAGAAAGAGACAGACAAAGAGAGAGAGACTGAGAACACTCAGGGAGAAAGAACCAGAGAGTATGCGAATGAGATGCAGAGAGAAATAAACGGCTTGGGCTGTGAGTGTAACAACAACTAACAACTTCAGCAATGAGCTGCTGAAGTTGCTTGCTTTAAATAGGCAACAAACACTTGATGCCTATTGCGTCCGATTGCCCCCAGGTCTAGCTCGCGGGCTCCTCCTTGTGACGGCTGGAGGAACGCGCCTGGGTCCAACCCTGACAGTATATATGGTAGGTAAGCCCTGTCTATTTGGGATCTGTCTGGCCAGCCCTCATTACAGTACCTTTTCACTTGGCTCAGTATTTCATCCCCTTCTTGACATTTACATATTTCGTGTAGCCTCTTCTCCATAGCTGGAAGGGTTGACAAGACCATGTTGACATACAGCTTGATTTCCTCCTCCTGTTTTAGCTGTTCACTCTCTCCCATGGGTGTTCTTGACAGCACATCCGCTGTGGCCAACTTTTTGCCAACCACGTGTGAGATGGAGTAGCAGAAAGCCATCAGTCTCATCCTGAGTCTCTGGATGCGTGGTGGGAGCTCATCCAGACTCTTGGAGCCTAGTAGCGGGACCAGAGGCTTATGGTCCGTTTCTACGTGAAACCTGATGCCCAGCAGTTTGAGAACCGCTCACATGCCCATGTGATTGCTAAAGCCTCTTTCTCAATCTGGGCATATCTTTTTTCAGGCTCTGTGAGTGCCCTGGAGCTGTACGCCACTGGCTTAAGGTAGCCTTCCTCCTGTCTCTGCAGTAGTACTGCTCCCAGTCCGAATGATGATGCATCGGCTGAGATGACGGTCTCTGCTTTCGAGTTGTAGAGCGCTATCCATCCTTCCATCCATCCATTTAATCTTAATTTTTCTCATTCAGACCTGAGGAGAGCGCTGATTGGGCGAGGAAGGCTGGAAGAAGCTGTTGCAGAATTGGGCTGTGCTGGTCTGAATGCTGTGGTACCTTCTTCCCGATGGCAGGAGAGAGAACAGTGTGTGTGAGGGGTGGGTGGGGTCATCCATAATGCTGGTAGCTTTGTGAATGCAGCGGGTGGTGTAGATGTCTGATATGGCGGGAAAAGAGACTCACAATGCGCTGGAGAGACTTGCTGTCAGAGACCGTATAGTTCCCAAACCAGGCTGTGTACACTCTCTATGGCCCCTCTGTAGAAGATGGTGAGGATGGTTGGAGGGAGACAGGCTTTCCTCAGCTTCTGGAGGAAGTAGAGGCGCTGCTGTGCTCTCCTGGCTGTTGTGCTCTCCTGGCTGTTGTGCTCTCCTGGCTGTTGTGCTGGTGTTTAGGGTCCAGGTGAGGCTGTCTTCTAGGTGAATACCAAGAAGCTTTGTGCTCTTGACATTCTCTACTGGGGACCTGTCGATGTTGAGTGGAGAGTTGATGTTCTGTGCTCTCCTGAAGTCAACAACCATTTCCTTAGTCTTGTTAATGTTCAGGTGAAGGTTGTTGACTTTACACCAGTTTTTCAGCCGCTGCACTTCCTCTCTGTATGCCGACTCATCGCCTTTGCTGATGAGACCCACCACAGTTGTGTCATCAGCGAACTTGATGATGTGGTTTGAACTGAATCTTGCCACACAGTCATGAGTCAGCAGGGTGAACAGCAGAGGACTCAGAACACTGCCCTGTGGGGCGCCAGTGTTCAGTGTGATGGTGCTGGAGATGTTCTTCCCGATCCGGACTGACTGAGGCCTCCCAGTCAGGAAGTCCAGAATCCAGTTGTTGGTGTTGAGACCCAGTGAGGTTAGCTTTGTGGAGAGGGTCTGTGGGACGATGGTGTCATGGCCGTCATGGGCAGTCATGGCCTGGTGGTTAGGGAACTGGTCTTGTGACCGGAGGGTCGTGGGTTCGATCCCCAGACCTGAGGCCATGACTGACGTGCCCCTGAGCAAGGCCCTTAACCCTCAATTGCTCACTTGTATAAAAAAATGAGATAAAAATGTAAGTCGCTCTGGATAAGGGCGTCTGCCAAATGCCATAAATGTAAATGTGTTGAATGCTGAGCTGAAGTCTAAGAACAGCATTCTTGCATATGGATCTCTTCTCCAGGTGAATGAGATGGAGGGTCAAGTCAAAGTTTATTTGTATAGCGCTTTTAACAACTCAAGTTGTCGCAAAGCAGCTTTACAGGATTTACAAGGTTAACAATACTATGGGTCCAGAACCCTAATGAGCAAGCCAAAGGCGACAGTGGCGAGGAAAAACTCCCTATGATGGTGGGGAATAGGAAGAAACCTCGGGAGAACCAAGACTCAAAAGGGAACCCATCCTCCATTGGGCGGCCCGTTAACACACAAATACACAAGTCACACATAATTCACACAATCAGACTAGGTAAAAGGTAGAATTGAAAGTTCTGGGTTTTGATATTGTCACTGTAAATGTCTGTTGATGAATGCCAGGCTTTCATTCCGTGTCGGAGCAGTGATGCTGGTATTGTAGGCTCCGACTGCAGTGTTAATCCCCAGGTGAACCCCGGTATCAGCACATCCACCGGCAGCCAGACCATCCCCCAGGTGCCTGCAGGTGCCTGTATCCAATCGTCTTGGGTAGAGCCATGCAAGAAGATAGATAATACAGACTGAGTGGACGTGAATTTAAACCACCGTTGATTTAAATGTACGTAGCTCACGTGCAAGTGATCAGCATGTGGCTCCGGCAGACTAATCTATAGCAGCATAACTAAAGGGAGGGGTTCAGAGGTGACCACAGGCATGAGGGCTCACTGAGACATTGCTTTCCAGTCAAGTCATAGTCACAAATAGAGTGATGCCAAGACACAGCTGGATGACAGCATCAACATCTCAGATCACCAGAAATCTCAATGTCTGGGGGCCCCCAAGCCCCTACACCTTACAAGGGGAATTTTAGCTGAAGGCTTGACTAAACAGGTGAGTCTTAAGTCTAGATTTAAAGATTGAAACTGTGTCAGAGTCTCGGATTGGAGCCGGAAGGCTATTCCATAATTGAGGGGCTTTAAAAGAGAAAGCTCTGCCTCCGGCTGTAGTTTTACTAATTTTTGGAACTACGAGAAATCCAGCATTTTGGGAGCGCAAAGGGCGAGATGGGTTGTAGTAATCAATGAGTTCACTCAGATATTGTGGGGCAAGACCATTTAACGCCTTATAGGTTAGCAGGAGAACTTTAAATTCAATGCAATATTTAATCGGCAGCCAGTGTAGTGCGGCGAGAGTGGGACTAATATGATCGAATTTCCTAGCCTTGGTTAGGACTCTAGCTGCGGCATTTTGTAAAAGTTGTAGCTTCTTTATGGACTGTTTAGAGCATCCAATTAGAAGACTATTACAGTAGTCCAATCTCGACGAGACAAAAGCATGAACTAGCTTCTCTGCATCAGCTAATGAAAGTAAGTGTCTCAGCTTGGCAATATTACGTAAATGGAAAAAGGCAGCCTTAGTGACATTGCATACATGTGTGTCAAATGAAAGATCAGAATCAATAGTGACACCTAAACCTTTTGCAGTAGATTTTGGTGTTACTGAAAAACCATCTAGGGTAAGGGGAATATCAGCCCAATTGCTTCTAACAGCTTTAGGCCCAAGAATCAGTACCTCAGTCTTGTCAGAATTTAGTTTAAGAAGATTAGACGCCATCCAGTTTTTAATATCCTGGACGCAGTTCTCGATCTTGAGAGTTGTGGTGGTATCATCTGGATTAGAAGATATATACAACTGAGTATCATCTGCGTAGCAATGGAAGCTAATACCATGCCTACGAATGATAGTGCCCAGTGGTAGCATATATAATGAGAATAATATGGGGCCCAGTACAGATCCTTGTGGGACACCATACTTTACTTTAGAATGCTCAGAGCATTCGTTATTTACTAGCACAAATTGGTAACGATCTGTCAGGTAGGACCTGAACCAGGAGAGTGCTTGACCTCTTATGCCAATGAGTGTCTCCAGTCTATTAAGTAGAATATTATGATCAATGGTGTCAAAAGCAGCACTGAGGTCTAGCAGTATGAGAAACGAAATGTGTCCTTTATCAGAGGATATTAAGAGATCATTCAGTACTTTAGTTAGTGCTGTTTCAGTGCTGTGATGTGTGCTGTGTGAGGGTGGTGGTGATGGCATCATCCGTGGAACGGTTGGGACGATACGTGAATTGTAGGGGATCCAGTGTGGGGGCAGCGGTGCTTGGATGTCCTTCATGACTAGTCTCTACGGGTCAATAGTCATTTAGGCAATAGCTTTAAGACAGTATTAGCAAAAGTGGCAAAATAGGCAAATTCTTATTTCTGGCAACCAAAACAAACACCCACACCTTTCATTACGTCGGGAATAGACATATTTAAAATTGTTGACATTATTTTACAGTAAACGTAGTAAAGTCACTGTGTCTAAGGCACCGTCTACAAATTACCTTAACAAGGACACGTGGCGGTCGCAGAGTCCACAGAGCACTGAGCACTTCATAAGTTCATCATAAGACATGGGTTAAAGCAAGAAATTTTCATTTGACTGAAAATTTTTTCTTGGCAAAAGACAATGCCAGCAATTACTGAAAATGTGGTGTAGTTGGGACACGGCCTCTTTTGCCTAATTCTACACAATAAACACATTTATAAAGTATATTTATCTAAACAGCCTGTGTAAGGAGAGAAGAGAGAATGAACACCTGAGCAATAAATGTACATAAATGTGTATTTAATGGGAGTTATCTGGGGGTCCTCTTCCAGAAAATTATTTAAAGATCAAGTCAAATTTAGTGAATCCTGGTGAGAGGTATGAAGCTCTCTTGTTTTTATCAGATTCACCATCGCAAAAACATAAGCCGTAAGATTACCTGCTTTAAGTAGGTATGTTACAAAAAAATTAACACCACTGGATAGAGCTTTTAAATACAAACAGAACAACACCATCCATGTTAAGCCTGGTTTAAGCCTTTATACTTGACGCAGCACGAGTGGCGTGAGCAGCGCGAGGGTCCGCACGCCGAAAATGACGTAATCGCGGTGGCTCCACCCGTGCGCGAGAGCCTCGCAGTCGTGCACCTCTCGAATTTTGTAACTTCGCGCGCACAGCGCTTCAGCGCAGTGAACCAAGTCATGTTTGCCGGGCTCATACACCTTTATAAGGTGGAATTAAAGCACTTGTACGTCACTTTCAAGGTCCATTTCAACGCGTTCTCAACGTTAAATTTAATTAAGTTAAATATTTATACATATACTCGAAATGATTCGAAATAATTCTCTTTTTATCACATTATTTAATGGTGGTTTATTTTCAAAACGCCCAATCTTAACGACTTCACGTTCTCTCATGTTTCATCCTGGAATTACAAGAGGCTCGTATTTGTTAGCGTAATAACTGTTCAGGCAGACAGATATTTGTTGTGAAACGAAGTAGTTACATTTTCAAGCATTTTAAAGTACTTTAGCCTAAATTCCAGCACTAATGCAACATTACAATTGGTCAGGTAAATGTTCATTCCCCTGTTTTTGAGGGGACTACACTGCAAAAAGAATGTGACGCAGCAAGTAGCCTCCGCCGTTCGCGCAGGTGTACAGAGTCGCGCGCTACGGTCATGCCAGGCAGGAGGGGGGTAAAAACTTTTCTACGTAACATCCGCAAATCTGAAGGCGGAATGAACCGCAAGTCAATCAAATGACACCGCCGTCATCCATCCAGCGCTGATGAGCGCCAGTGAGAATCATATTTCGGCCACAAAACAGATAGCACGTGCGTGTGTTGTTTATTGTGATTTGACGGATTTTTTCCCCCAAAAAATCAAATGACGGAAATCCGTCGTAGTGACGGAGAACTTTAACCCATGTCATAAGACCATAAATGGGTATTTATACCTTGCACAAATTTGCAGTGGTCAGTTGTTGTCTAAAAATGTCAATAGCTTTTAAGAGGTCCATAATACTGTAGAAGCATAAAACAAGTTGTATTACATTACATGCATCCAAAATTATTTGACAAAAACTGACCACTACAAACTTGTGCAAGGTATAAATACCCCTTCAAGATTTGTAGGTCATCGTTCATCATGCTCTTTATGTAATACAACTTGTTTTGTAGTCATATGATGGAAAGATATTGACATTTTTTAACAAAAACTGACCACCACAATTAGGCAAGAGGTAGAAATAGCGTACCCATCTCTGAGCTGTAGGTTGTTGTTTAGGATGCACTTTATGTAATACAACTTGTTTTGTGGTCTCATGATGAACCATTTAAAAGCGATTATTGCAAAAATCTGAGCGGGGGTGCTCGGTGGACTCTGCGACTGCCACTTGCGTCCTTGTTAAGGTAATTTGTAGACGGTGCCTTAGACGCTTGGTACATTCAAAATAAACATGTCAACAATTGGCAGAAATAAGAATTTGCATATTTTGGCACTTTTGCTGATAATGTCTTAAATCTTTTGAAGAAAGAATTCCGAAAATGCGAATGTGAAACGAACATTACCGCAGTCTTCAACTGTAGGAATTTGTGGATGCGAATAACACCAACAATAAAAACATGCTGTTGAAATATTATTTTACGCATACATGTCTACACATATCGATTTTGTAGCACAAGACCTGATAGTAAATGAAATAATACATAATGTAACGCATTTATGCATGTTAACTAATAGCCCTTGGCAAGGAGTGATATGCAGTAGCTATAGGCCTATTGTTTGTAAATATTGTATTTGAAGTTTGTGTAATTAATTTTACATTTTCGTTATATGTTTATAGTAAATATTTATGTACAAGCGAGTAGCACATTCTTGACGTGTTCTGAAACTGGATATCCTGCAAAGAATTATTATTGGAAGGGACTGTTGCGGTCATTCTGCGCTTCTGCGTAGACGTGGGTTAAACCGGGCTCGGCGCATCTAATACGACGTCACCGTGCAACGCGCATTGCCCTGCACTTCCAGATAAATGTCAGAACATCGGCTGAATCTGTAATACGAACGTTCCTAAAATATACCTAAAGTATTTGATTAATGTTGATTACAAACAATAATTCAAAAACAATGAACTAATAATGAAATGAAATGTGATTAGACTTCGTACCATTCAGTTCTTTCGAACGGTTTTCACCATCGGGTGACATACAGGACCGTGGATACGCTCTCGGTTTAACTGTTTAACTATTGCAGTTGTACTACTAGTTTTTACTAGTAATTTCAACAGAGGGCTACGAACATAACGCAGGCCATGTCTTTTGGATGTCGTATTCTTCTCCATTTTAAAATGTAGGACTGGGCATGATTCATATAATTTAAATTATATTATAGGCTACGTCTAAAATATTAATGGTAAAGTGAAGACGTCAGTTGTTATAAGAGAAGAGCGGACGGACGACAGACTGCGTTGTGAGTTAATCACCCTTGAATATGTCAAACTGCAGTGCGAATTAAATGATACTGCTTTACGTTTGGTTTTCCTACTTATTATGTTGGTTAACCGAGACCTGTTGTATTTTTATTCTCGACAACAAAACCGAAAGTAGGTCTATAAACAACAAGTCACGCCTTTTATTATGGTGGTCAAAGCGTAGTGGATAAATATTACGATCTTAAATTTTAATCTGCAGTCGGATTTTATTAGACAAATTTCAAAGCAAGGGATTGATTATTTTCGACCGTTGATATAGACCTTAATATTTAACAATTGAAATTATATATAGGCTTATATACAATAGTATGACATTTTGCATATGTTGCCGGTTTGGCTGCCGTTGTAACATTTATCTAAATCTCTGGTAAAACAGTATACCCTATTTTTTTTCTGTCAGCTTCAGAGATTCATAATTTCTAATCACAGCTTTGATAAGACCTCTCATCAATATTCTGCATTTAGCCTACAGGTGGCGTCAGTTGCGTACAGTATCTGGTATAACGGACAGTGTATAGTCTATATATAAAATATGTGTTCAAATAGCTTTATATTTCATATACATGTACTCTTTCATTGTATTTTTATTGCTGGTATTATTATAATCAGTATTTCAGTGACCTCCTCCTCTTTATTATGAACTGTTGACAGGGAGCAGGGAGTATCTCCAGTGTCCAGCTGTGTGTGTGTTAAGAGGAACAACTCCACGATGAAGCGCCGTAACTCCAACAGTGGAGGAGGAACCTCTGACCCAAAGTGAGGAGCTTTACATAAACTCAGGAAACAGGAAGAGGGAATATTCAGGATTAATGAGATGTAGTGAAGGACATAATTACTAAACACTTTCCTCATCTTCATCAGGGTAAAGAGAGCAGTATCTCCGGTGCCCAGCGGTGTGTCTGTAAAGAGTGAATCATCTCCAGGACCAAGCGGTGTGTCTGTGAAGAGTGACTGGTCCATGCCTGAGCCTCCTGAATTCAACAGTGGGCCTGTGACCTCTGACCCAAAGTGAGGAGCTTTCCATCAGCACTTAACCTGAGGACACAGAAAGATGGAATTTTTAAAATTAGATGTACTGATGGATGTAATAATCCAACACTTTCCTCATCTTCATCAGGGTAATGTCAGCAGCATCTCCAGCACCCAGCTGTGTGTCTGTGAAGAGTGACCAGTCCATAGATCATCCTCCTCAGATCAGCAGTGGACCTGTGACCTCTGACCCAAAGTGAGTGACACATTGCAATCCTCTTGAAATGTTTCAGTTATGAAACTGTTTGATTTCTGTTCTCTGTCCCACACCAGGCTGAGGACATGTTCATAATTAAGTGTTTAAATCTGTTAATCAGCTGAAAGTGGTGAGGCTGAGTTTAAATACTGAATAATAAGATTTGGGGCAAATTTTCTCACAGCAGCCATATCTGCTCTGAGGTGCATATCCCAGAGTTTTAAATATTATTATTATTATTTAGGACCATATTATTTCTTTATGCACTACACTAGGTCAAGTCTAACCTAATACCTGTATTAGGGTTAGTGTTAGGGGTTAGGGTTAGAGTCAGGGTTAGGATTAGGGCCTTTTCACATCAGTGTGAAAAGTGTTAGGTGTTGTTTAGGGACACACTAAACGAGCACTGAAAAACTAACACTCAACTGATGATCATCATAATCATCATTGCCAGTGTGTATTTACCCTCAAACACACCAAACACCAAGAGTATGTGAGTGGCAGAAAATTCTGCATTTTATATGCATTTAATTCCTTCATTTTTTAATTCTCATTCCTCACTCAACAGTCCCTCTGCTCCAGTGTCTCGATCACTCCTCACTCCCATCTTCTCACTATTTTACTGCCCACTCCTCACTCTTCACTCACCACTATTTCACTCCCCACTCCTTAAGCCTTGTGTAATAGATCCTGTGTTTCAGTTCAGTTGGGTATTATGAGCAGTTCAAAGTTGAAAAGAGACCTACCATTTATTGCCCATAAGTGTTATTCACGATACAATTTGTGTTTCTACTAAGGTGTTCAGTGTGTACAGGTACAAGGTGTCTCTAAAATTATCAATCAAATCTACAATCAATCAAAATTAATTTATATAGTGTTTTTTTACAACAGTTGTTGTCACAAAGCAGCTGTGACTCTCGGGGCAGGTCGAAGGACAAGGCACAGAATCCTTGCTTCTCTCGAACGTCACGTTTATTACATACATACATCAGACCCTCCAGAAAGTCGTGATGTTGCGATTTGCAACTTCAACGCAACTTCAAGCAAACCCCGCGAATTCAGGGCGGTGTTGCAACTTCAGCCAATCACCGCAACTTTCCCGCAAATTTGACCAATCACTGATGTCGTATTGATGTGGTCGACAAACTCCCGGCTTACTTCCGTATATACGTTCAAGAGGAGCAGACTGAAAGCAGCATGAGCGACAAAAATAACGGCAAAAAGATCGGGAAAAGCAGTATCCCGGTACACTACATGAAAGCGGGGGTAAACTGTCCAGATCCGACCCCGCGAATTGATTATCTATGGCCCCCTGGATGATATTTAACTACTATTAGAACCGGCCCGCAGGCCACAGCCGCCCGATGGTGTTTTGCACGCACAAACACTACATTCCCCACAATGCAATGGTAGCCTGCGAAGTCACTGCAGCGCACGCAAGTGGCGAGGGTCTGAGATAAAGTTTATAAGTTTAAACTTTAAACTGAGATAAAGTTTATTTATCTCTGATCCATATCTATGAGTTACTAGTTCGCTCTGGCGCCAACCACTGGCGATCGATCTCGATATAATACTTAATTTGTGTCCATTTTACAGGCCGCCCGGTAACAACTTATGTTCGCTAACCCCGCTCCCCCTCCGTCAACAATTAATGTTCGCCACCCCCTCCAGGTTCAAATCTCACTTCAAGCGATCTTGAAAAGTTGGCAACCCTGATTAAATAGGTAAATAGATAATTAAAATGGACTACTAAATAGAGGAAACCATACAACATTTACTCCCTATTGTAATGTACTCACAAAAAAGCAAAAACACACCGCAACTTCCATCGCAATTTTTTTGAAAAACACCCGCAACATCAAACATTTTAGCCCGCAACAATCACAAAAAAGGCCCGCGAAATCCTGGTGGGACTGATACATATAGCACAGATAGCGCACATGAAACAACAACACTTAAACACATGTATGACTCAGACAAAGACGAGCACGATACACTGCGCGAGCGCACATTAAATAGACGAACCACATCATCCCCAAGTGTTGATGAGACGAGCCACAGCTGAGTCTGGTGAACTCTCAGACACAACTGCACCCACGGAGATCCACAGATGCAGACGACTAGACATAGACAACGCCCAAAAGGGAGGGGTCAGGGGCTGTAACGTGACAGAAACTTTACAAGTGTCCGACTCCAAGCCCACAGTGAGCAAGCCAAGGGTGTGTACAGGTACAAGGTGTTTCTAATAATGTGTCCTCTGTGTGCAGGTACAAGGTGTTTCTAATAATGTGTCCTCTGTGTGCAGGTACAAGGTGTTTCTAATAATGTGTCCTCTGTGTGCAGGTACAAGGTGTTTCTAATAATGTGTCCTCTGTGTGCAGGTACAAGGTGTTTCTAATAATGTGTCCAGTGTCAAGTCAAATTTATTTATATAATATTTATATTATATTTATATATAATATATAGTGGTGGGCCGTTAACGGCGTTCGATAATGTGATACTCTTATCAGGCGATATAAAAAATATCGCCATTAATCTATTCTTAAAGTTGGGTTGGGATCTGGGTCAAAATAGGTAAGCAAACTATGATGACTGTAACGTGGCTCGCGCCACGGAGCGAGGAGACGGACACAAACGCTGAGGAGAGCGAGATTTATTAAGGGAAATTCCATAGCCAGCAGACAGGCAGCGGGAACAGGAGCCGGCGTGGACGACCTCTCCTGGGTCGCGGGGACAGGAGCCGGCGTGGACGACCTCTCCTGGGTCGCGGGGACAGGAACCGGCGTGGACTGCCGATGGGCAGCGGGAACAGGAACAGGCACGGACTGCCTACGGGCAGCGGGAACAGGTTGCTGCGGCAAGGAGAA
Source organism: Brachyhypopomus gauderio (assembly GCF_052324685.1). Classification (NCBI taxonomy): domain Eukaryota; kingdom Metazoa; phylum Chordata; class Actinopteri; order Gymnotiformes; family Hypopomidae; genus Brachyhypopomus; species Brachyhypopomus gauderio. Next base: position 1,100,142 of record NC_135213.1, read on the forward strand.
ACCCTTGGGAGACGGGACCGCCAAGCCGACGTCCTCGGGGGGCGTGTACGCCAAGCCGACGTCCTCGGGGGGCGTGTACGCCAAGCCGACGTCTTCGGGGGGCGTGTACGCCATACTGACGTCATCGGGGGGCATGTACGGCATACTGACGTCATCGGGGGGCGGGACCGCCATACTGACGTCATCGGGGGGCGGGACCGCCAAGCCGACGTGGCCAGTACTCCCCCCCAAAAAATATTTGGGGGTGTCATGTGGAGTAGCCGGCGGGATCAGAGGCGGTGGGTCCTCTTCCTCAGGGTCTTGGGAGAGCCTGGAAGAATACAGACACAGAAGCCCCTCGGTGGCTCTCTGCGACGGCTCCACCTCCTCTGAGGCGTCGGGAGCTCGCAGAAGCCATCGAGAGCCAACCGAGGGTTATGCAAATGCCAGTCTGTGCATTCAATCCGTCTGCCCGCGACTTGTACTACAGGTTTCTCCTCCCTATAGTGATCAAGCCGGGCAGACACGTAGCGCTCAACAGGAGTCTCGACGCGAAAGCCAGTCGAAACCGAAAGTGACTGGGCTTTCGTTGGTGCGCGTCGAGACTTCCGTGTTCCCACAGCGCCAGGGGAATTTCTGTCTCTGGTTCGTTCACGCTGCGATATCGGAGAGTTGAACTGAACCGAACCAGCCAACATCTCATCGCAGTGATTAAACTCACCAGAGTCTCGCTCCCTCGCTGTGTCCTTGTAAGATTGGTCTTTATGTAACGTGGCTCGCGCCACGGAGCAAGGAGACGGACACAAACGCGCTGAGGAGAGCGAGATTTATTAAGGGAAATTCCATAGGCAGAGTCGAAGTGACAGGCATGGGTCATAACGGGTAGGCAGTCAGGACACGAAATACGGACAGACATAGCGAACACAACAAGGAAGACTCACGGAACAGCAGCACTAGGGCGAACAGGCAAAACACAGAGAAAACAAAAAGACCGATAACTAGACCTGGGAGACACAGGGACTAATATACACAGGACTAAACTAGGGACAGGTGATGACAATGACACAGGGGCATGGTAACAAACAAGGAATCCATCAAAACCAACGAGCAGGGCGGGACAAACAGGCAAGGAACACAGACACGAGGGAACCCAGAGTGACAGCTACGATAGGGGGCGTAGCCCTACGTGACAATGACTTTCACCTTGATAGTTTAGCTTGGGTGTATTCCTAACCAAATTGCACAGTAGGGGGCGAGAACGAGTTTTCAACCCTGTTAATTACAAAGGCCACAACAAATCGCACATGTGCTTTCATGGATGCAGTCACGAAGCCGCCAGGTTTGTTTAATGGAAAATTCATTTTTAAAAAGCTTCCTAATGGAGACATTGACAAGACTAAAGTTGTTTGCACCTTATGCAATGCGGAATTAGTTTATTGTAGGAGTTTTACCAGTCTGAAGTACCATTTAAACGCAAAGCACCCGTTTGCTAATGCTGCTGATGCTGGGTCAAGCACTGATGCAGCCCAGGGGAAGAGTCGCCGCTGCCGAAAACACGTTAAATGTATTAAATGTTGGCTTACATTTCAAATATCATGTTTAGCTGAATAAACATGTTATCAACCCCTTTTAATGTACAGTATGTAGGCTTACAAATTCATGTTTGACTGACTATGCCCTCTTAAAGTATGTAGGCTTACAGTACTATTTTCATGTTTAACTGAATAAACCGTTGAATACGAGTAGCCTACATTTTATTGAGCATGTTTTTTTTTCTTCAAGTATCAAAGTAGAACAGCTTTCTCAAGCAGTCATTGATGCATTTTGGAAACAGGAGATGAGCCCCTGGTCTAATGCACCCTCTGTATTTAGAAACCCTATCTCAAAGACTGACTTTTAGTCATTACTTGGGTAGCACGCATATTCTGAATGAGCCATTTTAATCTAGATTAATTTCAAGATTTCAGTGAGATTAATCTAGATAAAAAAAATTAATCTACGCCCACCCCTAATAATTCATTCATATGCTGTCACAAAGCAGCTTTACAATTGTATGGATCCAGGTCCCTAATGAGCAAGCCAGAGGCGACAGTGGCAAAGAAACACTCCATGTGTGTGTACGTACAAGGTGTTTCTAAAAGTTTGTTTGTTCTGCTCTTCTTTCACTACAGCATTTGAATTCAAGTGTGTTGGGTTATTTCATATGCATAATAGCATCATCATCATATATAAATGCAAGGTAACATTCAAGCATACAGAATGTTTTTCCATTAAAGTTATTTATTTTTGTTTGTCCACAGTGCCCAAATGACGTCTGCAAATACTTCTAATGAAAATCAGGAGTCAGTGTTCAAGGTGCATAAGTGTGTTTATGTATGTGAGAAAATGGTCTTAGCATTGTGTGTTTAGATCACAGATCATGTTGAGACTCTCTCGATTTACTGGTTCATATTTACTCTAATGTATTTTGTAATTTAAATGATAATGAACAATACACAGGCTTGACAAGTGTTATAGCTTTATAAAACTAACTGCATTTGAGATTTTAAGATACATCTCAGTTAATATGACTCTTACAGTATCTTGTTTTATAAGCCATAATGTCTACAGGACCACCCAGTCCCACTCAGTTCAGTTCTCTCTTATGTTTAATGGATTAACCTATGTTATAATCATATGTCTATAACACTGTAGTTTTACCGATCCTTTTACTGTTTATGCAGGAGCTGGAGCACAAAATCATTTCTCTGGTGAAGAATGAACTGAAGAGATTCAAGAATCTACTGAGTCCAGATTACCCAGCATGCACTGAGAGACAGGTGGAGGATGAGGAGGATCAGAGCAGTGTCAGAGAGGGGGTGCTGAAGATCACACTGAACGTTCTGAGTAGAATGCACCAGACAGACCTTGCTAACACACTACAGACCAGTAAGAGCTCTGTGTCATAACATGATAACATCACTTTATTACTTCAGAGGGAGGACACTGTTGGTGAATCTCAGTTCACAATGAAGAGTGTTGAAGTTTTGAGGATGCATTGTTATTCTGTAGAACTGAGATTTGACCAAACCGATTTGACCAGTATTTTTTCTGACCAGTAAATTTTCTAAGATTAAACACCGAGTTTATTCTAAGAGTAATAACCAGTCTATTTATATTCACATTTTTTTCTGTAGTTCCTGTAATGGGTCTTTTATGAACGATCCTAAAATAGATTCACATGTGTGCTGTTGTCTTCCTCTTTATTAGGACTGGCCCCTGATTGCCAGAGAATACTAAAATCCAAACAGAGGGACAAATGTCAGAAAATTAATGAAGGAATCTCACAGCATGGAACCACCTCACTTCTGAAAGATATATACACAGAGCTCTACATCACAGAGGGAGGGAGTGGAGAGGTCAATAATGAACATGAGGTGAGACAGATTGAGAGAGCATCCAGGAGACCAGCAATACAGGAGACACCCATCAAATGCAGTGACATCTTTAGACCCTTACCAGGACAAGACAAAGTCATCAGAACTGTGCTGACTAAAGGAGTGGCTGGAATTGGTAAAACAGTCTCTGTGCAGAAGTTCATACTGGACTGGTCTGAAGGAAATGTAAATCAGGATGTCCTCTTCATATTTCCACTTCCTTTTAGGGAGCTGAATTTGATGAAGGAGAAAAAACTCAGTCTGGTGGAGCTTCTTCATTGTTTTTTCCCAGAAACATGTGAATTAAAACCAACTCACTATACATACTACAAAATTCTGCTCATCTTTGATGGTCTGGATGAGTGTCGACTTCCTCTAAATTTTCAGGATAATGAGAGTTTGTGGGATTTAACAGAGACAACTTCAGTGGATGTGTTGCTGACAAACCTCATCAAGGGGAATCTGCTTCCCTCTGCTCTCCTCTGGATAACCTCTCGACCAGCAGCAGCCAGTCAGATCCCTCCTGAATGTATTGACCAGGTAACAGAAGTGCGAGGGTTCAGTGACCCTCAGAAAGAGGAGTACTTCAGGAAGAGAATTAGGGACCAGAGGCTGGCCAATAGAATCATCACACACATTAAGTCATCAAGAAGCCTCACCATCATGTGCCACATTCCAGTCTTCTGTTGGATTGCAGCCACTGTTCTAGAGAGAATGTTGAGTGAAGCAGGGAGTGGAGAGATTCCCAAAACTCTGACTCAAATGTTCACACACTTCCTGATCTTTCACATCAAACACAAGGACAGAAAGTATGATCAGAAAAGTGACACTGACCCTCACCAAAGTAGAAAACATGTTTTGGCACTGGGAAAGCTGGCTTTTCAACAGCTTGAAAGAAGCAACCTGATCTTCTATGAGGACGACCTGGGAAATAGTGGCCTTGATGTCAGAGAAATGTCAGTGTACTCAGGAATGTGCACTCAGATCTTCAGAGAGGAGTTTGAGCTAAAGCTGGGGAAGGTGTTCAGCTTTGTACATCTGAGTGTTCAGGAGTTTCTGGCTGCTTTGTATGCCTTTATTACCTTCATCTCCACCAACACCAATGTGCTGCAACAGAAACCTCCAGCATTGGTCAAAATCTCAATGTCTGACTTCCTCAGCAGTGCAGTGGACAAGGCCTTGCAGAGTGAGCATGGACACCTGGACCTTTTCCTCCGCTTCCTTCTGGGTCTCTCACTGGAGTCCAATCAGACTCTCTTACGAGGCCTACTGACAGGAAGCAGCTCTCACAGCAAAGAGGAAACAGTCAAGTACATCAAGGAGAAGATCAGGGAGAATCCCTCACCAGAGAAATCCATCAATCTGTTCCACTGTCTGAATGAACTGAAAGATCATTCTCAAGTACAGGAAGTCCAAGAATACCTTAGAAAAGGAGGTGACGGTCGTCTCCATGGAGCGAAGCTTTCTCCTGCTCAGTGGTCAGCTCTGGTGTATGTGTTGCTGAACTCAGAAGAGGAGCTGGATGAGTTTGACCTCAGGAAATTTGACCCATCAGAGAAATGCCTACTGCGACTGCTACCAGTGGTCAAAGCATCCAGAAAAGCCATGTGAGTTTTTTTATTTAGAGATCAAGGCAATGCATTTTTATTTATCCCTCCTCTATCATGGGGGATACTTTACAGACATCCCTCCACAAACAAAGTGGTAATACAGCATCAGCCCTTTATAATCTCTTAGATATTAGTATTGTTGAAATTGTTGAGTTTACTATTACTATCTACAGCTGTTACATGCTGTGCTTACATGCGTTACGGTATATACAGTATTTTTATTAGGGTTCACACACACATAGTGTGGGAACCCTATTGTAATTGTTAGGATTTTTTCTTTCTTATTCTTTGTCCCATTTTTTGACCTAAAACGCATTGTGCAGCCTAGACCGTAATGCCTAGAAACCCCAAACTTGGCAAAAAGGTTCAGTTAACTCCAAGGACCAGATTCCCATACAGGGACCCAAATTGGCCTGATGGTGGCGCTATAGCAGACCACATTGACTTTTTGTCCATATCTCCTACACCGTAGGTCCTAGAACCAAAATTCCAGTTTCTATACATTCCTTGACTAAATTCAATAGGACAATTAATATACAACCATTAAGCTCCGCCCACTTAGATTTCGAGTTAATTTGCATAATGTGCAAAATCACACACATTTTTGAGCGCGAACTAGTCCCTGGATTTTTCACATACATGCACATATGTGGTATCAAAACGTTCAGAAGAGTCTGAACTTTAAAATGTATCCAACAAAAATGCTAATTTCTTCACTACCTAGTCAGTATAAGCCAATCAAATGAGGGGGCGTAAATTCAATAGTAAATTTTGCGCATATGGAGCTCTAACTTAAGAAAACTTGCATGTAATGAGATGGCACTTCACAGACAGCTTCCCTGTGAGGGTCTGGGGCAGCTCGCAGAGGTTGCCATACCTCACCTGCTAGGGGGCGCTATAACATGCAAAAATTTGCCTCATGCACTCAGATTGGCCGATCCACATGAAACTTGACAGACATCATCTATGGGCCTCTGGAAACCAGGTCCTAAAGCAGACATACCATACTTCCAAAATGGCTGACGTAATCGGCCAATCAGTGATTGGCACGCGTTTGACAGGCTTACCATTGGTCGATCTGCACGAAACCTCTTGGGTGTGGACAAGTGCACGCCCCCCATGACATAATCCAGCCGGGTGTCAATTGGCCACTGGGGGGCGCTATTGCAAAAAAAGCAAGTATATCCCCTACATAATTCCACTTGGGAACATGCAATTGGACTCTTTTGATTCCTTGCAGTAGTGCGAACAACTTTCGCATGACATGTCCTATTAAAAAATGCACAGTTTATTTACAGTTAATAATAGTTTGAAATCATCACTTTTCATACTGCTCCTAGGATTTTCATACTATCATGTCAAGCAAAGTCTTATAATACTCTACAGAGTGTGAAATCAAAAAACAATCCAAAGATTTTGGATTTGAGGACACTTATACCTGCTAAATATTTTTTTAATGGACAGCATCGATACATATAATATTCATATTCTTAAAGCTCTTTCATATTTTATCCAATTCTGACCAAAATGCACAAGCCCATTCAGAATCCCATCCTGAACAAATTTGTCAAATTTCATCTAAATCGGTTATCGTATGGCTCTACAGTGCAGTATTATTTACAATGCATAAAAATGCATGTAAAGTCCCTCTGTCACCTTCTCCTTCTCACACGCACGCAAGCTGAAACTCGCACACTCAGTCTCTCTCACACTCTCACCCACATTCCCCCTCCCATCTCTGTGCCCTAAGTAAACATTGCTCTGGCTACCTAGATCTCTCTGTGTCTATTAACCAGGCACACACACATACAGGCGCAAGCAGGCCTTCCTATAGCATTCACAATGACACTTCCCTAGCCATACCCACCCATATCTCAGTGACTAACACATGCTCATACAAACTGATATTTGGCTTCTTTTTTGTCTCTCTCTCTCACACAAACACACAGACACACACACCTTTATACCTATATGTATGTATAGTTTCTATGTATACTTATGTATGTATGTATTAGTATATGTTGTCATAGTTTGAGTACATACACTACCACACACACACACTTCTACCTAAATGTATGTATAGTTTGTATGCATATCTGTCCAGTCATAACAGTCATGTCAGTCCAGTCATGTCAGTCATGTCAGTCCAGTCATGTCAGTCATTTCAGTCCAGTCATATCAGTCATGTCAGTCCAGTCATGTCAGACATAAGTCATGTCAGTCATATCAGTCATGTCATTACAGTCATGCCAGTCATGTCACTCATTCCAGTTATGTCAGTCATATCAGTCATATTACTTTTGTTCATCATGCCAGTGATGTCATTTCAGTCATGCCAGTCATGTCAGTCATGTAATGCCAGGCTTTGCAGACTACATTCATACTTTGAATACACGGGCAGTCATGTTAGGCGTGCAAGGTGTGCAAGGAGTGAATTAACAAAGCATAGTCTCTGGCACCCTCAATCTCTCTCTGTCTGTAATATACAGGCCCAATCATGTATAGACACATGCAGGCCTTCCTATATTGTTCACATAGATGCAGCCCTAGCCAGATGTGCTATTTCTGTGTCTCCCTTTCTGACACACGCAGATGTCATCACACACTATCTGTAGAGCACACACTGGCCAAACCCAAACAGCTTCTTTTCACTTTTAGGTCTAAAGGACCTTTTGGGCTTCCTTTTGCCTATTGAGGCCAAAATATGCCTATTTGTGTGTGAACCCGCCAATCGCCGCTTGCGGCTATATTTTGACTTATTATTGAAATGTCAATACTATTACAGCAAGCTCTGTAATAGGTCTGAGAAAACCTCCTCAGCTAAACTCCATTTACTTTTCCTTTACAGATTTTCTGGCTGTGGTCTCACTGAAGAGACGTGTGAATCTCTTATATCAGTTTTACAAACAGAAAACTCCTCGCTGACAGAGCTGGAGATTAATAACAATGATCTGCAAGATTCAGGAGTGGAGCAGCTCTGTGCTGGACTGAAGTCTCCACACTGTAAACTTGAGATTCTTAGGTGAGCTTTCTGTGACTGTATTCTTGCATGGAAAGAGAAAGATGTGGCAACACTGCAGAACAATTAAACAAATCTTAATCTGCCTTGTTTATAAAAAACCAGCAATGATAGGCAATTTCACAATTGTTTACTCAAGTCCTTTTTTAAAACATTTCTTTTATAGTGAATTAACAAGACATTGTGATACAGTATGTATGAGATACATGTCATCTCTCAATGCTGGGGAGATAATGTATCAGTGCTAGGGATTAGTCATAGCTTGCGTATCTATACTTATACTAACAAAGAATATTAAACACCATTTGTAAAACATTTAAAAAAAACAAGTTACAGGTTTAGTGATATTAAACATGCTTTGTGAGACAGGCCACACCTGACTGCTGATCCAGGATCCACTCTACATCCCTCACTGCATAACATATTCCTCTCTCTTGTGACGGGCAGGGTGAGCGAATAAAAAGGAAGCGATCATGCCAAGTCTCAGGGAAAAAGGATGGTTTAATTAAAAGTGCGCAAACCAAAAACATATAGACATATATAGGCAAACAAACGACCCTCAGGTGAGACGGATCACGGGCTCCGCCCACCTGAGGGATGTACACAACGTAACAAAACAACAACAACAACTGCCGCTGTGGACGGAGGCGACCTGTAGGGGGCCGCCTCACCGTGACAGACCCCCCCACCAAGCCGCACTCCCCTCCACTGGGTGTGTGGCACACAGTGGCTGCACACAAAACATGAAGGGGCAGGAAGGCAGGGACACACCCCCTGCAGTCCAGGAGCTGAAACACAAAACACAAAACATTAATTAGCTCACCTCCCTGGGCGAGACCCTGGACCAACTGGGCCGTTAACAACACAAAACCGGTCACAGGGCCCTCAGCCCACAGCCGGTCCCCCCCCAAACACACATTTAAGGGGAGGAGCATGCGTGGAACGCACACTGATCCTCTGGTCCGTTCACTCGTACACACTTAAGACTACACAACATAAAGAGCTTTCCCAGGGAGACTGCCCTGGTCCTCGCCGTGCTACACACACAACACAAGCACGGCGGAGCTCTTCAAACAAACAGACAAAAAACACAAAGAGTTTTCCCAGGAAAGACAGCCCTGGTCCTCGCCGTGCCACAAACACAACACATAAGCACGGCGGAACTCTTCACGAAACACCACGCAGACAAACACTTACCACGAGACATGACCACGAACGAAGGAGAAAGAAAAAGAGACTGGCGGCTTCCGAAAGCGGCTGGTCATTCTGTGGCGGGCAGGGTGAGCGAATAAAAAGGAAGCGATCACGCCAAGTCTCAGGGGAAAAAGGATGGTTTAATTGAAAGTGCACAAACCAAAAACCCGTGCTATAGATCCAAATCAAGGATATAATGACCAGCGGTCAACTGGTACAAAGACAAGACATACAGTACATAGTTATTTTATTAATTAGTCTTAATACAATTTTATATTTATATTTATTATATGGTACATCCCAGCATCACCAACTCCCAAGTTCACTGTTAAACCAAGTGGGACCTCATTAAGCACTATGCCACTTGAACAGCAGTAAACAAATCCCATAAAATCCATGATGGCCTTTCCAACAACTAAGGCTTTACCAAGCCTCACTTAGTAGATGCTCAGTGCTGCCAATTGGATTTTTATTTATAATAACAGCAAATGTTCCCCAACACAACAGATTCATCCTGGCCTCCCCAGTGACTAAAGCAGACATTGGAATTTCCTGCTCCATGCCACCAGTTTCATCTGGATCTACTACTTTACACGAAGGCATGACAACCTGTAACGAGGCTCGCGCCACGGAGCGAGGAGACGGACACAAATGCAGAGATGAGCGAGATTTAATACAGGGAATACCAAAACCAGAGTCGATAGAACAGGCAGGGGTCATAACGTGCAAGCAGTCCGAACAAGAACAAGAAACAGGCATGACGAGACGAGAACAGGGAAGACTCACGGACCAGGCAGGAACAAACAGATGACGGGAAATACAGGGCTAGAAAAACAACGAACGTGAAAGCACAAACCGACTGATAGAACAAAACCACGGATGACTCGACTGGGGGAATGACGGGACTTAAATACATAGAACTGAAACAAGGAACAGGTGATAACAATGACACGGGGCGTGGTAGCACCCGAGGAATCACGGAGACAACGAGCAGGGCGGGATAAACAGGCACGGGACACAGACACAAGGGAACCCGGAGTGACAGCTAGGAGAGGGGGCGTAGCCATACGTGACAGTACCCCCCCTCAAAGCGTGCCACACCGGGGCACGCAAGGGCAGACAGGACAGGGACAGCGGACACAGGACAGACCGGAGGGACAGGACCAGACAAAATAGGACGAGGGACCTGGGACACGGCATGACACGGGACACAGGGAGACCGGATAGGGCCAGGGCGAGGCACAGGAGCAGGGCTGGACAGGACAGGACCGGGGACAGACACTGGAGCGGGGCCAGGGGACAGGGCAGAGGTAAACATTGAGGCAAACACGGCCTGGACGACGGAGACTGGGACAGGAACGAAGTGGGTCACAATCTGGGGAACAGACACGGGAACCGGGACAGAGAGGACACCACTGGAACCAGACACAGGGACGGGCACAAGGACACGAACAGGCACACACACAGGGACTGGGACCAACACAAAACCAGGGACAGAACATGGGAGCAAGGGGAACATGGGCAAAGAGACAGGGGCACATGGCAGAGCAGGGGGCACAAAGAGTCCAGGCCCAATAGAGGGCAGCACAGTCTCTGGGGACACAGGCGCGGCCGGGCGGCAGGCAGCGGGCACAGGCGCGGCCGGGCGGCAGGCAGCGGGAACAGGCAGGGTCCGCTGGCGGGCAGCGGGAACAGGCAGGGTCCGCTGGCGGGCAGCGGGAACAGGCAGGGTCCGCTGGCGGGCAGCGGGAACAGGCAGGGTCCGCTGGCGGGCAGCGGGAACAGGAGCCGGCGTGGACGACCCCTCCAGGGTCGCGGGGACAGGAACCGGCGTGGACGACCCCTCCAGGGTCGCGGGGACAGGAACCGGCGTGGACGACCCCTCCAGGGTCGCGGGGACAGGAACAGGCACGAACTGCCGACGGGCAGCGGGGACAGGAACAGGTATGAACTGCCTACGGGCAGCGGGGACAGGAATCCGAGGTGAGGAGATGCACTCGGGGGGCGGAGCCACCAAGCCGACGTTCTCGGGGGGCGGAACCGCCAAGCCGACGTCCTCGGGGGGCGGAACCGCCAAGCCGACGTCCTCGGGGGGCGGAACCGCCAAGCCGACGTCCTCGGGGGGCGGAACCGCCAAGCCGACGTCCTCGGGGGGCGGAGCCACTATACTGACGTCATCGGGGGGCGTGTCCGCCAAGCCGACGTCCTCGGGGGGCGGAGCCACCATACTGACGTCATCGGGGGGCGTGTCCGCCACGCTGACGTCCTCCGGGTTCCGAGCCGGCCACTCCTGGGGTGAGTGGCTAGTACTCCCCCCCAAAAAATTCTTGGGGGGCCTTCGGGGAGCGGCTTCCGGGATCAGCGGAGGGAGGTCTTCTTCCACGGGGTCCGGGTTGAGCCTGGAAGAACACACAGACACAGAAGCCTCTCGGTTGCTCTCTCTGCGACGGCTCCGCCTCCTCCGAGGCGTCGGGAGCTCGCAGTGGTCATCGAGAGCAAACCGAGGGTTAAGCCAACGCTCATCTGTGCGCTCATTCCGTCTGCCCGCTGCTTGCACCACAGGTTGCTCACGCCTGTGGTGTTCGCCAAGCGGGGCAGACTCCCAGCGCTCAATAGGAGTCTCGTCGCGAAAGCCAGCCAAAACTGAAACTGACTGCGCTTTCTTCTGAGAGCGACGAGACTTCCGTGTTCCCACAGCGCCAGGGGTATTCCTGTCTCCGGCTCGTTCGCGCTGTAACACATGAGAGTTAAACTGCACGGAAGCAGCCAACAACTCGTTACAGCGACTGAACTCACCGGAGTCTCGCTCTCTCGCTGTGTCCCGGTAAGATCCGTGGTTATGTATTGAGGCTCGCGCCACGGAGCGAGGAGACGGACACAAATGCAGAGATGAGCGAGATTTAATACAGGGAATACCAAAACCAGAGTCGATAGAACAGGCAGGGGTCATAACGTGCAAGCAGTCCGAACAAGAACAAGAAACAGGCATGACGAGACGAGAACAGGGAAGACTCACGGACCAGGCAGGAACAAACAGATGACGGGAAATACAGGGCTAGAAAAACAACGAACGTGAAAGCACAAACCGACTGATAGAACAAAACCACGGATGACTCGACTGGGGGAATGACGGGACTTAAATACATAGAACTGAAACAAGGAACAGGTGATAACAATGACACGGGGCGTGGTAGCACCCGAGGAATCACGGAGACAACGAGCAGGGCGGGATAAACAGGCACGGGACACAGACACAAGGGAACCCGGAGTGACAGCTAGGAGAGGGGGCGTAGCCATACGTGACACAACCTCAGCCACCCGAGCTGCACACTTCAGCTTCTTCTTTTCAAAAGCTTCATACACTACATCCTCAAATGGAATTGTTATTTCTATTAAATACCTAATCCATTTATGTTCAGAGTACAACACCTTGTCTAGCTACAGCATGGATATCGTGGTTGTAGTTTTTAAATTATTTCCACAAGCAATTTTCAGTTTTGTCCTTCACCCTGTTTGCCAGTATTTGTGGCCTGCCCTTGCTCTTCAGCATATTGTCCCTCTTTCAATAACCTAATCGCCTTACTATAAATACTGCTTGACAACCTGTTAACCTGTATATGCTTACTGACAAATACTGTAAACATGCTAACATGCTAAGCACTTGATTGTGTCTCCACGTATACTGACCCTGCAACAAACTAACGTTGCATGCTGACAAAATATACTTCAATGTACTAACGCCCACACACCATTTACACTTTGAGTCTTCAGCTACCCACTGTCCAGGGTTTTGTGGAGTTGAAATGGCATTGTAAATTACTCTAAGCAAAAACTCTCATCCACCGCCCACAGCTCTTACTGGGTAGTTTTCCTTTTCTCCAAACTTTCCCAGTGAAGCCACTGGTCTTGCTTTTGTTATGATGCTGCTGCTGTGCACCAAGTCTTTCTGTTCATAAAACCAGCCATCATTCACCTTCTTTCTGGAGATGTGACCGTATTAAATTTGTTTATCCAGATTGCGATCATCCAGTGATGTCCCTTAACTCTGATGTCCCACATCCTCCCTGCTTCCTCCACTTCCTCCTGTCACTGGTGATGCTTCTTTAATCACTGCATCGATCTCAGCAAAATCATATGATTTTGCAGGACTCACCTTAGCACATTCCTCAGCTTGTCAGTTTAAATTCCTAAGTTTGTCAGCATTATCTCTAGCTCTCTTCTCCCATATCATGCTGTACCACCTAAACACCATGGTTACCACTTCCTTATAGACTTATTCAGGATTTTCTCCAGCCCGTACTTCTGTAATTGGGACCTCATACACCGTCAGTGGCCAGCCAATACATGGCAATAGACCACACTGGAGACAAAATTTCAATTTACCTGGTAGGTATGACTTCCCTATACTGATAATGCCCTTCATCAGTGCTGTTCTTTGCCCCACAACCTGCTCTTGATATTTTCTCTCTTGGGTGAATATCTTTCATTTGACACTCCTGAACTGTTTTTACCCCAGTATTTATGGTCTCACTTCACATTCTGAAATGTTCCTGTACAAGTTTTCCTTTAACAATTGACAGATATCTAGACTTGCTTTAAGGTTCACCCTTGCACCCCTAAGATTATGATATTAGTTTAGTGGTTTGTATGTATGACTAAATGGCAGCTTAGTTTCCTAATGTTTTTCTAGTTGTGTGTCCCTTGATTAGGCAGGTGTAGATATAGTCTGATTGTTAACTCTATTGAACACTGTCTCATTTCTGCTTCTGTATCAGCACTCAGTAATGTTCACAGTGACTTTATTTTATCTGTGTTCCAATGTCTTACTGGGTAATCACAGCACTTTAAACTGGAATGGGTAATGATGAGTAGTAAGATATAATACAAGAACATCAATGACCTTGTTACTATGGTGATTAGGTTTAATATTATGGAAAGGTTAAGTATAAAGCACAGGCCTGTCTAGCACCCCATACAGGCTGATCTGACACTTTTTAATCTGTTCAAGCATTTACTTTCATTAATTTTTTGTTTTGTTTTATCCTCAGTTCACATATTTTTTTATGTGTGTTTGACAAGACTCTTTTTTTTACATTGTATAGTATTTACTCCTACTTTGCAGACTATCTGGCTGTGGTCTCACAGAAGAGTCCTGCAAATCTCTCACATCAGTTTTACAAACAGAAAACACACTGAGAGAGTTGGAGGTTAATTATAATGATCTGAAGGATTCAGGAGTGGAGCAGCTCTGTGCTGGATTGATTTCTCCACACTGTAAACTGGAGATTCTCAGGTGAGTTTCTATGAAGAAAAAAAAAATCTAAAACTGCCTTGTTTATTATTTTTTTAAAAGCAAGCAATTCAAGGCATTTTGACAATTTTATATTGTTTCATGTTTTAAATTTTTTTAATGATTTTTTTTATTGTGAATTAAGGCATTGTGACACAGGATGCACACGATTAATTTAATCTCTCCGGGGTAAACTACAATTCAGACATGAATATTCACATTTACGTTATCTCTGTTCTGTTTCCTACACCAGTGCCAGGGGTTTGTCATAGCTTGCGCATTGCGTATCAATGCAAGGCAATTTCACAATTTTATATTGTTTCAATGAGTCATCTTTGAAAAAAATATTTTATTTTATTCTAAACACAGTACCAAGTACTTCTATTAATTGTTCTTTTATCCAGTCAACTGTTCATTCACAAACCAAGGCCTTAATTGCGCATGGGAGTAAACAACAGTTAGTAGTAAGTTAAACATTTGGTTTTCCCCTTCCTTTTTATCTCCTTCAGTAGGTTTCAGTCTCAAAATACATTTTATCAGGCCATTGCAAATTTCAGCACTCATTAAATATTGTAGAAGATGGCTGAGTCTATACTAGTGCACCTGACAGAGGAAGAATGGGGACACTGACCCAGCCTGCTTGTTAAATTAAAGTGCTGATCACACTAACCACTGCTGACAATCATTTTGCTCTTTTTAAAGAAATGTTAATATTTCAAAATGTTATTTTCTAGTGAAACTAACTGTATTTCATTAAATGACCACAATGTGGAGACAAAGAGTTATATTTGTGATGAATAAGCAGATTTTCAACTCCTACTAGACGTAATACTTAAATAGTTCTGTATAATAGTTCTGATAACATTTCTAACAAGACGTTTTACATGTTTACATGTACAATTACATAAATGTACAAATAAATGTAGCCTCTCTAGCACCCCATACAGGATGATTGGTTACATTTTAATCTGCTCATGCATTTATTTCCATCCAGAGATACAGAGATAAATTTCATATATTTTAGCAGCGATTTAGATCTTGCAATTGAGCATCCTCTGACTAAACTTTATATTGTATTTATTCTTTTGCAGACAGTCTGGATGCCGTGTAACTCATGAGTCTTGCAAATTTCTCACATCAGTTCTACAAACAGAAAACTCCTCACTGAGACAGCTGGAGATGAATAACAATGACCTGCAGGATTCAGGAGTGGAGAAGCTCTGTGCTGGATTGAAGAGTTCACACTGTAAACTGAAGATTATCAGGTAAGCTTTTTTTGAATTAATTCTTGATTATGAGGCGACAACATTGTAGATCAATTTTAAAAAGGTCATTGTCCTCTTTAAAAATAATTCAATGTGCCACTGAAGTACAGCATTAAGAAAATTAAACCTGCAATGCAAAACATTTGTTCTTGTGTTTATACAGTCGTATGTGACTTTGGTCAGGTGACATTTGGTTACCTTCCAATGAAGAAGCATTAATATAATATTAATATATTATTTTGTGCCATACCATATTTATATATTATTTACAATTCACTTAATGCCAGGTATTTCTTTGATATTGTTTTTAGTTTCAAAGACCAGCCTATGCAAGGTCTGTGTTAGTGTATATACACAATTAATGATCATACTGATCTGACATTGGACAGGGTTCGCTCGTGCACTAAATGTTTGTGGTTTTTGTTGGCAAAAACGTCTCAGCAGGTAAAAATGTTAAACTATTGGTCAGTGTAGAATGAGCGATAACTACTAAGCAGAGAAGAAAATTACCTGTACATATTGCTATGGTGATTAAGCTTTTAGTGCTGTGGTAACACAGGTGAGGGGTGGATATGAGACCTCACCATGTCAGTAGTTCATTATAAAGAGCCCTATTCAGGTTGCTCTAATGTTTAAATACGATCATGCCTTTAATTCCATCCTCTTTTCCAATATAGTTATACATTTTATCAGCCATCCAGATCTTGTAATCCAGCACCCTTGGATTGAACTGCACTTTATACTGTATTTACTCCTTTGCAGACTATCTGGCTGTGGTCTCACTGAGGAGTCTTGCAAATTTCTCACATCAGTTCTACAAACAGAAGACACCTCGCTGAGAGAGATGGAATTAAATAATAATGAGCTGCAGGATTCAGGAATTGCGCATCTCTCTGTTGGACTGAAAAGTTCACATTGTAAACTGGAGATTCTCAAGTGAGTTTCTGTAAATGTATTCTATGAATGGAAACAGTGAAGTGCGGCCATGAGTGAGCAGATTTCCAACACAACTGGAACAGAAACGTAACTATAAAGGAGACACAAACAAGCTTATTGTAACGCAAGAGGAAGGCAAGATGCAGAGACCAGTGTTCATATAACACACAAGGAAGTTTGGTAGCACTGATGGTACACAACAAACATCAAACCCACAAAGGTGCAGACCAATATAATGTGTGATCGCACATTATATCGGTAAATTAAACAAGACCAAAGTGATGACGAGACGAGCCACAGCTGAGACGAATGAACACACGCAAACAGGACCACACCCAAGGAAATGACACATATGGACATAATCAGACATAGACTACACCTACACAGGGGGAGGGCCCAGGGCTGAAACGGGACACTTATCCAAGATAATGTGTATTTAATGTTCAGAGACTGATAATGTAACGCGGTGGGAGTTGGGGTCGGACACATTTGCGGTAAAGAGTGGAATGCTACCTTAGCGGAGCTAGTCTCCTTTAAAGAAACCGTGCCCACACGGAGAGTGCGCGACTTACGAGGCATGAAACACTAACGAATGAATACAACGAACCACAGCGACTATGAAAGGAAAATACGTTTATGTAAATAAGAATTCTGAAATAATACAAGGTACAGAGAAACACAGCAGAGACTAAAGTAAACAAGATATACAAAACCACAACGACCAAAAACACCAGACCACTAATACTTATACACAGGGGAAAACCATCGCAGAAGGTTAGACTAAGAAGACAAAAACCCTAAGACAGACAGAGTTAGACAACGTAACGGATCACAAAGCAAACACCAGGAATAAACTAAGAATGCACAGGGAATGCACTACTAGGAGTAACTAAAGCTAAAACATACAACAGACAAGGAGACTAAACTAACCAAATGCAAATACTTACAAGGCTTTTACACACGAAACTAGGGCTAACAATAAAAGTAACAAGAACTAAACCACCAGGTCACAAACACACACAATAACCCACAATGAGAACACAGAAATCCAGGAACTAAATACCAGAACAATAACGAAACAAACAAGAAACAGGTGAGAAGGCAAATAAAGGCAGGATTAATACAAAGAAGGTGTGGCAGACAGGAGGAGGGCGGAGCCAAGCATGAAAGATAACAGATCAACAATACTGATGCTTTGCCAAGTAGCTAAGTGCTATGGTAGATAAAACTCTAGCCCTAGTTTCCAGGTCAGGAGACATCCAAGAGTTAAAAACAAAAATTTAAAATCTGAATTTAAGCTGTGATACATGAGTGACAGAGTGTCAGCAAGGAATGGGTGATGACTACAATGTTACCATACAGAACAGGAAAGTAAATGACGTATATATGTTTCTATGGTGATTAGGTATATTATTTTTGGGAAGACTTGGTGTAGAATCTTAGGTGAGGATGGATACGAGACCTTACCATTTCAGTAGTTTATGATAAATTGCAGTTACTGGCTTCTTTAGCGCCCCATGGCAGGCTGCTTCCCTCCTTTCTCCAGGTTGTCTGGTTGTTTGGTCACAGAGGAAGGCTGTTCTTCTCTGGCTTCAGCTCTGAGTTCAAACCCCTCACATCTGAAAGAACTAGATCTGACGTACAACCACCCAGGAGACTCGGGAGTGAAGCTGCTCTCTGCTAGACTGGGGGATCCCCACTGCAGACTGGAAACACTCAGGTATGTTGAAATCATCTGTTCTTCTGCTCTGATCTGCTACTACACTCTCAAATATAGTCTGTAATTATAAACCTACTCATATCATTAACATTAACTGAAAGTCAGTGATCTTAGGTGTAATCCAGGATACATGAGAATGAGAATGCATATAAATCATTTTAACTGGTCAAACCAGAACCCTAGTACACCCATAATCCTACATGCTAACACCATATGTGAACCATTATATTATACAGAAATTGTAACTTTGTAAATGTACCTCTTACATGATTACAGTGGTAATTTTTATGTGTGTGTGTGTGTGTCACACACACATTATATATATATATATATATATATATATATATATATATATATATATATATATATATATATATATATATATATATATATATATATATATATCTGGAACGCAGCATGGTTGTTTCTCAAGGGAAACTTTTTATTGCTGCGCAGCTAAGCACACATGCAACAGAGCACAAATCTATCTTGCTGAAAACGAGGGACGTTCGGAACCACAAATTCTCCCAAACATTGAAGTAAAAGATGATGCCCCAAAGGAACTTTTGCCAAAGAAAGGAGCCGTGTCTGTTGTCAGGAAGTACATACGGTTTAAAAGGTCGCACATGGACCAAACAGTCACTTACTGCAAATGCTGTTGAGCAAAAGTTGTCGCGGCTGGTGGTAATGAGCAATCTGCTGCACCACCCATAAAGCTGCTTATACTTCGTGACTGGCATGGCAAAAAAAAAAAGCTCGCAAAAAAAAAGCTCGCTAGCCATCTCTGACTAATAGTCTCCGATAGTCGAGAAAATAGCATTTGGTTCATAACATTAATGTCCAAATAAGGTCCGCCAACCTAACTAGCCCAGTAAGGCACCTACTAGAGAACATTCTGCATCTATACAAGAGTGGTTATTTCTTAATACTTGCGTTCACAAAGTCCAGCGCTGTGTCGGGGTTGTCAAATGTGTTGGTGGTTCCATCTGGCAGGGTCAGGGTTGCCAACTTTTGATGTTCGCTTGGAGTGAGGTTTTAACTCACGTTAAGCACGACCTGGCACCTGCTCACAGTGCCAAAACCACTGGTAAATGGTTTACTGACCATGGTATTACTGTGCTCAATTGGCCTGCCAACTCTCCTGACCTGAACCCCATAGAGAATCTGTGGGATATTGTGAAGAGAAAGCTGAGAGATGCAAGACCCAACACTTTGGATGAGCTTAAGGCTGCTATCGAAGCATCCTGGGCCTCCATAACACCTCAGCAGTGCCACTGGCTGATTGCCTCCATGCCACGCCGCATTGAAGCAGTCATTTCTGCAAAAGGATTCCCGACCAAGTATTGAGTGCATAACAACATAATTATTTGAAGGTTGACTTTTTTTGTATTAAAAACACTTTTTTTATTAGTTGGATGAAATATGCTAATATTAATATCAATATTAAACCAATAAAAGACTTGAACTACTTCAGTTGTGTGTAATGAATCTAAAATATATGAAAGTCTAATGTTTATCAGTACATTACATAAAATAATGAACTTTATCACAATATGCAAATTTTTTTAGAAGGACCTGTAAGGGTATTTATGATGCTTTTATAATGCTGTTTATGAACCCTGATGGCGCTATGTCTGAAGATGATATCAAAACCTTTGCACTGTATAACCACTCTTGTGAATGACAATCTGCAGGTTTTTAGCCAGAAACATGAGTTGTGTATCAGCAATGGGTGCAAATTATAGTAGCTTAATGAATTCATTAAACGTATAGAGTAGCTAGAGAATGTCTATATCAGTTTTTCAAACCGTATCTGCAAAGGGCGTTTTTCATTCTACCCAAGTAGGATCTCATCTGATAAAACTGTCATAAGGACCGAGATGTGTACAGTGAAAATTCATGTGCACTTTGCTGTTCACTGTTGCCATGCGAATCAAGGCCTGTTAGCAAGGGACAGACTGACAGAAAAGAGAAAATGAACACAAAAATGTTTTGCATAATTTTAAAATTCACTAAACTGTGTCTGTGTGTGTGTGTTTCCTTAGATTGGAGCATGCAGAAAAGATCAGAATCAAACCAGGACTAAGAAAATGTAAGTTGCAAATGTGATGTGTACTCATACACAAACACATAAATACAGTACCGTATTTTCCGGACTATAAGCCGCTACCTTTTGTCACCGCAATTTGAACCATGCAGCTTATACTGAGGTGCGGCTTTTCTGTAGATTTTTCTTCACCCGTCAGGGGGCGGAGCAGAAAGTGAATCGGGTGGTAGGTCAAAGTTGTAAATCAAAGAATAAAGTGCTCAATTTCATTTAGGAAATGCAAGCAGCAGGCACGACAGAGACATTTTTTCAAACCAACATGTGTTGTGCCAAATTCCGAGTCCCCTCGTTTGCACACGCATAAAGACGCTACAGATGATATTAGGGGGTTACAGTGACTATAGCTTAGTTCATTGAGCACTCTAGTTTTGTCCTAACTAGATATTTAGACATAATACTGCTGTAATACTGCAAAGTCGTGGTCAGAGGTGAACTTTGGTATAGCCTTTGTGTATTTTATTTAAAATAAATGTAAATATATATGTGCCATATTTTGTCAATTGTGATTTTTCACCACAATTTAAATTTGTCCTCCGCTTTTTACCCATCTGTGCAGTTAGAACACACACACACACACACACACACAAACACACACACACACTAGTGATTACTAGGGGGCTGTGGATCACACATGCCCAGAGCGGTGGGCAGCCTTAGCCCAGCGCCCGGGGAGCAGTTGGGGTTAGGTGCCTTGCTCAAGGGCACCTCAGTCATGGCCTCAGGTCTGGGAATCGAACCCACGACCCTCCAGTCACAAGACCAGTTCCCTACCACCAGGCCATGACTGCCCCATAATAAATAACTAATTTATTATAATAGCCCCATAATAAATAAATAATTAACACCCTTGAGCCAGTGTGGCTTTGGACATATATAATGCCATGCCATTTGCTGTGATGGATAATTAAAGTCTAGCTCTTATTTATGCATAGAAACATAAATTGACAATATAATCTGTAGCGTCTTTATGCACAGATAAACAAGGGGAGTCAGAAATCGACACAACACCGGCTGAAAGCCAAAGCTGTCACACATGAAATGCTATAGACACCATTCAGAAACTGATCAGTTCAGTTAAATACACAGTGAGTCCCCGCTTAACAATGGGGTTTAGAGACTGAAAAATCTGTCGTAAAGCAGTTTGTCATTAAGTGTGACCCTAGATTTAGATACACTTTAATCGTAAATACAGTATAGAAAAAAACTAACAATGTTCTCGTGCGTGTGTACAGTGTGAAAAAGAGCGATCGGGTTGCAGAGATGGGCTGCGGTGGAGGCTGCGCTGCCTCAGCTTATTGTACACAACACTCCACAATACTCCACAACACTCTACTGTGCTGCCAATGCTCCTCTGCGCAAAATTTAAAATGTCGGTCGTAACTCCGGTCCGTCGTTAACCAGACCCATCGTTAAGTGGGGACTCACTGTATTCAGTTCAGTAGATATATGGAGCTATTAAAAAAAAAACTTGGTAGGTGCGGCTTATATTGAGGTGCGCTCTATAGTCCAGAAAATACGGTACAAGCATACAAACAAGACAGTATGTCTCTCCTCTCCTCTAATGTCTCCACATGTGTGCAGATGCGTGTGAGCTCACACTGGACCCAAACACAACACATATGCGTCTTTCTCTGTCTGAGGGGAACAGGAAGGTGACAATGGTAAAGGATCCGCAGTCGTATCCTGATCATCCAGACAGATTTGACTACTGGTCTCAGGTGATGTGTAGAGAAAGTCTGACTGGACGCTGTTACTGGGAGGCTGAATGGAGTGGGTGGGCTGCCATAGCAGTGACATATAAGGGAATCAGGAGAAAAGGAGGCAGCGTTGACTGTAGGTTTGGATACAATGTAAAGTCCTGGAGTCTGTACTGCACTAATAACAAATACACTGTCTGGCACAATAAGAAGGAAACTGCCATCCCTGACCCTCCCTCCAGTTCCAACAGAGTAGGGGTGTATCTGGACTGGCCGGCCGGCACTCTGTCCTTCTACAGTGTTTCATTACACACACTTACACACTTACACACATTCCACTCCACATTCACCGAGCCCCTCTGTACAGGGTTTTGGGTTGGTTATGATTCATCAATGTGTGTGTGTGAGTTACAATAGCTTTCTGTGCCCTGGATGAACCCTGAGTCTCCAGGGAAACACACTCCTCTACACACATAACTGGATGAAACTAGTGGTGGGACTTTAACGCGTTAATTTCGATTAATTAATTACAGGAAATTTAACGCACTAAAAAAATTAACGCATTTTAACGCATGAGACACTTTTGCACCGTGGAATGTTTCTCGAGTTCCAGACATACAGATTATATGGACGCACAATAAGATGAGCATGATGGAGATGACTGAAGAGGCTACGCTGGTGGATGGGAAATTTAAATATAAGAAACTTCCAGATGGAAGTACAAACACAAATAGTGTTATTTGCACTTTATGTAGGAAGGAGTTCGCTTATCACAGGAGCACTTCCACCCTTCGTTACCACCTCAACGCAAAACATGTTGGGGCTAACGCGCAGGTCAGTAATGATAACTTAGCTGATAAATGTATTCCTAGTGCAATAGGGTGACCAAACGTTCGTATTTCCCGGGACATGTCCGTATTTCACATCCTGTCCAGGGCGTCCCGGGTTTTTTTTAAGTGAGGAAATGTCCTGGTTTTTAAATTACCTTCGTTGGACCATTAAGACTGGATTAAACTTTCGCGAGTGGCTGTAGCGCGCGACTCCGCACGCGTTTATACATGACGCGTCACATTATTTGCAGTGTTGTTCGCTCTCTGTGGTCGAAGATAAAGTCTTACAAGAAGCGCTGCACATTGCGTCAACTGGTGCAAGTTATGAACTACCGTCCAGAAAGACAATGTCGAAGAAAATCCAGCAGCTGTATGATGAGGAAAAGGAAGTAAAACAGGTTATTGTGAAGAGCGCCACAAATGTGGCTCTGACTGGGGATCACTGGACCTCTGTTAGCAACAAGAATTATCTTGGTGTGACAGCTCATATTATAGATGATGAATCTATAGATGATGAAGATCCAGTCATTTGCTTTGACCATGCAGAAGACCACTTCTAGGCACTATGGAGATTTCTGTGGCAGAGGCCTGGAAAATTAAAGAAAAATATACCATCTAAAATGGTATTAAAAAACATCTTCTGATTTACTTCAATTCTTCCAATATCCTGAGCAAAACTCCCAAAATTAAACAACATTTTTGGTCAGAATTTCCAGTGTTCTGAACTGTTTTATGCACTCATCTATTGGTCTGTGTAGTAGATTGGTGGAAAAATAAACAAGATGTTGAAGTTTATGATTGTTCATTGAGTCATTCATTATTCAAACTTAAATTAATATTTCTCAGGTTAAAAAACTGAAATGCGATTAAAATGTGATTAATTTCGATTAATTAATTACAAAGCTTCCGATTAATTTGATTAATTTTTAAAATCTCGTCCCACCCCTAGTTGAAACATGTTAGACACTAGCTTTCTCTCAAGCTTTTTCTTCTTTCACAAACACATACACACACAACAGTTAAATTATAAAATAATTCAATTAGAGACCTACAGTATATATTGTTACAGATAATAGTTTAGTAAAATTTTCTGAACAGTATAGTTTTGTTTTTCTATGTTCAATCTCTCGCCTTCTCTCTCTCCCTCACACACACAGCTCAGAGCCTTTGTACACTTGTTTCTTATGTTGTTTTTGAGCATGCTAGAATAGTTTTTTTAGATTATCTTTTAAGTATGTTAGAGTATCTTTCATTTAGTCAGTCTATATCTCATTGTCATGATGTCTGTCTCACATGCAGACTGTGACAATATCACAGGGGCTGTCATGTCAACAGCCTAAATGTAGACACACTTCATGAACAGGAAACCATACTTACCTATCAGACTGCAGCAGGAGCAACCATCAACTTTTTATAATTGGAACCAGTTTTTAAAGCCAATTAAAAGTTGAACTGTGACAGGCAGGGAGTGCAAAATAAAATGGAAGCGATCGCGCCAAGTCTCAGGGAAAAGGGAGGATTTAATACGTAAAATGCACAAACCAAAAACCTGTGACACAATCCAAATCAAGGATATAATGACCAGCAGTCAACTGGCACAAAGACAAGACACATATATATACGAACAAACGACCATTAGGTGGTGAGGATCATAGGCCCCGCCCACCTGAGGGACGAACACAACATAAGACAACTGCCGCTGTATACGGGGACGACCAACAGGGGGCCCGCCGTACCGCAACATAAACTAATAAGAATTAAACAAATGCATAAAATAAGAAACTGAAAATAAATATGTGTACCCCATGAATTCATGTGAGCATGTTTATAAACTGTAGACATTGTTATTATATGCAGTGTTGCTAATTTTATGTTATTTTAATGTTATTTTTAACGGCGTTAGGTAACGGCATCATTTTGTCAGTAATGGGATAATATAATTAATTACTTTTCCTGTCGTTACAACGCCGTTGATGTTACTGGTCATTAAAAGCGGTGCGTTACTATATATTGATATACTAACAGTAATCCGAGCGGACCGCTGCCCAGGCTAGTGAGGAGTAACAGATCTCGATAGGTCACAGTTCTCGGTGTAACACCTGTTTAACTTAACAAGTCAGTAAGCGATTGGCTAAGACAGCGTTATGGTAGCCAATCAGAGCCAGCGTTGTTACACGTGTGCCGAAGCATGCCAGTGACACACACGACACAAACAGAGAAGAGGCAGAAATGGCGACTCAGGAGTAAGCCGAAGAAAAATGAGCATTTACAAGGTGGCGATATAAACATTATTTAAGAAAATACTTGAAGTTCCTGAATGTCTACCAGACTGGGTATTTGATTTATTTAATTAAGGATAGAGGTTTTATTGTTAAGTTTACTTCTGTTGTGAACAAACCAGTTGTCTCAGGTTGAGAGAATTTAATTTAATTTGATAGTTGCAAATGCACTTTATATATTGTAACTGTTTACTTTTGCTTTTATTTTTTACAAAGATTTGGGATTTTAAAGGATTTTATCCTGCACTGGTCTGTGGATGTGCAATAAATATCAAAAGTTAAACACCTTTCTGATCTACTCATTTCAACTGACTGTAAAAACTGCTTTTTCAAAAAAAAATCCTTATTCATTGGCATATAACTTTTTTTTAAGTGTAACGTAAATAGTTACTTTCCCTGGTAATGAGTTACTTTTATTATAGAGCAATTCAGTTACTAACTCAATTACTTTTTCGAACAAGTAGTGAGTAACTGTAACTAATTACTTTTTTAAAGTAACGTTCCCAACACTGATTATATGTATTGTATATTCATGATTGTGAATATGTAAGTTCTCAGACTCTGTGTGCTGATCTTTATTCTGTACAGTGAACTACAGTGTATTCAGAGGTTTGTGTGCAGTACAAACAAAATAAAAGCCTGATGTTCATTGTAGACAGTCAAGTTACTTTTTTGAGTAGTTTTATCTTTTAACTTTGTATTTGTATATTGTGGTTGTGTTTGTGTGGTGTGTGGTTAAACAGAGCATTGAAAATGCAGACACATCTTCTTTGCAAGTTTCGTTCACTTATCTTGGTCGGTCATACCTCCTTCAGTTATTTATAGTGATTCACCCTACCTGTGAATTAGTAAGAGAGGATAAGATTGAGATAGTGAGTAAGTGAGGATAAGTGAGAGATAATGAATGAGGATAAGAGAGTGTGGATAAGAATGAGAAATAGTGAGTAAGAGAGGATAAGAGTGAGAAATAGTGATGATTAGAGTGAGGGATAGTAAGTGAGGATAGAGTAAGAGATACTGAGTGAATAAGGATAGGTATGAGATACAAGTGAGTGTTACGTCCCCGCTCTCTACGGGTGCACAGGATTGTTTCTTTGTGTGGGGTGGTATACGATAAACTGAACACAGTCAAACTGATGGCAGAAACTTACTGATATTCAGAGTGAGATCTACTAAACCTAACAAACATACAAAGGTGACGCCCACCCCCTTTCCTAACACCTATACAACAGAAATAATTACAAACAAAAAGAAACTAAACTACCCCCACGTAGCCTCCCACACAAATGGTGAACATGTCACAAACACAGCTTTAGGAGACATGACAACCACCAACATACATCACATGAAACGTATAGCATACATAGACTAGTTTCCTATATGCTCAATACATCCCTCCACTCCATTTTATTTTACACAGATAAATTTCTGCCAAACGTCGGTCAGGTGTGTATCTCTCTTGTCCTTGCTTGTATCCATCTTTTATTCAAGAATGCCCGCCTCCTAAAGCGTCCCATTGGTGGGCTGGTGAAGCCATTTCGAAACCCGATTTGCGGAATACCCCGATATTAATTGTCCACGTCCAGATGACGAGTGGCAGCAACAAGTCCACCTACGGATGTCAGACGACAAAAAGCAAAACACATTGTGCGATCTATGCACGTAACAGTGAGTAAGTCTGTGTAAACATTGTTCATGTTCATGTATGCTAATGGATGATGAATGATGCATTGAGTTAATAGCTGCTAATTCTGATTTGTCACAAACAGTATATTTGGATTATCAGTACTGCTAGAGAAAGCAGCTCTGAGAAGTGTAAAGGACAGTAAAGGACATGTGTGCCAGAATGCTTTTCATAGACTTCAGCTCGACCTTTAACACCATCCAGGGGCGGATCTAGAAAAATATTTCTGGGGTGGTGAGAGGGGGGCAGGAATTTTTGAGGGGTGGCAACATATGGCAGACGTACGTATTCTGAATTTAGAATGAGAAATAGTATGTACACACTACAAAAGGGCACAGGCTGCCATTTACAAACTGATACAGACAAAATCTCATGCGATCAATGTCTTGCATTTGAGGTTTCTTGTGAAACAGTTCATATTAGGAATAAATTACCATATAATGTTATAAACATAAATAGCCTACTTAATAGGAGATATGGTAACTACTTTAGGTGGGCATTATCAAAGGAAAGGCATTAAAGTAAGACAGGTGATGAATGGCAGATGTTTGCGAGAGAAATCAAACAGTTTTTGACTGTGTTAGAGAGGTTGCGTTGCAGGAAGCACTTGTACAAGAACATTTTATGCACTATTTAAAGAAAAACTTTCCCATGAAAATCTATGGACTGAGCTGTACTAAGGTGAGCAAAACACAATGTGGCAATAAATGGGTCATGGCACTCAATTGTTTTTATTTTTATTGGTTTTTTAAATTGTTTACTCAGAACACACATTCACCCCCATCAGACTGTGTTAACACACACTAACATTTTAGCCTGGGTGAGGATTTTTAGGTTAATATGTTTAATTTTGGAATTTAGCAATACATTGTTCACAAAATATAAAAATTCTGTCCCCATCTCATCACACTTTTTACAAGTTTCCTCGATTATTCATATTTAAGCAAAAATAAATTTCTATATTTATTTGAAGAAGTCTAAGCAGTGTCTCAAATACACCTTACAGTAAAATGTAACAGTATACTATGCAGCAACAATTTCCATATCATGTGGACCAGCTCACCTGGAGATTGTTGGTGATGGCTCACGCACTCTCCTTTCCCTTTCACTGTCTGAGTAAAACGGCACGTTATCCTTTGTTTATGGGGCAGAATTTTGAGATCTGACCAATTTATACATAAATGGGGCACTGTAAAATATTTGAATTTCATTGAAATAATTCAAGGTGGTCAATGCCTTCTCTTTCTCATGGAAAAAAAAAACAGAAAAAGGAGCTCAATTTGCCCAAGCACAGAATCACTTACACATTTACATTTACATTTATGGCATACGCCCTTATCCAGAGCGACTTACATTTTTATCTCATTTTTATACAAGTGAGCAATTGAGGGTTAAGGGCCTTGCTCAGGGGCACCTCAGTCATCAGGCCTCAGGTCTGGGAATTGAACCTGCGACCCTCTGGTCACAAGACCAGTTCCTTAACCGCCAGGCCACGACTGCCCTACACGGGGGGATCTCAACAGAAAATGATAATAAGATTGCTGGAGCAAGAAAGGGTTATTGCAAATGTGATGTATTGTATATAGTTGTAGTTCAGCTACTTACCACTTGATGGCACCCGTGTTAGGTAACCGAACCTAGAACAAAAGAAGAAGAGTTGAAGTGTGCGTGACACATGGAGTAAAGAGAACAGTCTCGTGAAATCAGTCTCTGTGTATTACTACCTTAAACACCACCAAACATTACATGGTGTCAGAAGTGAACAAGTAAAACTATGGAGCAACTGAAACCTCCAAATAGTCTGAGCTTCGAGGGGAACGTCGCTGAAAATTGGAGAATATGGATTCAAAAGTTCGATCTCTATCTCATCGCATCTGGGCTGGCGGAGAAGAGTGAAGAAAGGAAGTGTGCAACGTTTCTACATGTGGCCGGAGATGAAGCCTTGAAGGTATATAACTCAATGGAATTTGGTGAGGGAGAATTGGATTTGAAGGCGCTGAAAGAAAGCTTTAAAAAATACTGTGAACCAAGAAAGAATGTAACTTACCTGAGACATATCTTCTTCACGAGAGCGCAAGGACAAAACGAAACCATTGACGCATACGTGACTGATTTGAAAAATAAGGCTAAAGATTGTGGATTTGGAGCTTTGACTGATGAACTGATAAAAGACCGCATAGTGTGTGGAGTTAACAATGACATAGTGAGGGCAAGACTCTTACGAGAAGAGGACTTGGATGTGAAAAGAGCATTAGACATTTGTCGAGCTAACGAAGTTACTCAAAGTCACATGAAAGCTCTGCAAGAGGAATCAGACATCGCAGTGAACAAAATAACAAAAACAAAGCCCAGAGCTAAGCAAGATGGCATGCATGTAAAAAGTGCTAGGAAAGGCAATGATGAATGCACCAGATGTGGATACACACACGAGCCAAGGAAATGTCCTGCATACGGAAAAGTGTGCAACAAATGCTCAAGAAAGAATCACTTCGGCTGTATGTGCAAAACACCAAAACAAAAGGGCAACACAAAGAAAACAGAGAGAAAAGTTCATGAATTGGAACAGGAAGAAAATGCTGAAATGTTCCTAGGGTGCATTGAAATGAAAGAAAATGTGCCAATCAAACGAATGGATGAAGTTTCTGCAAAGGAAAAGGAAAATCAGGAATGGACACAAGCACTGAAAATAAATAACCATGCATTGACATTTAAGCTAGACACAGGAGCAGAGTGCAATGTATTGCCATATAAAGAATATGAGAAAGTAGCAAACAAGAAAGCACTGCTGAAATCCAAGTGCAAGCTTGTTACCTATTCTGGCCACACGATGGAGCCAAAAGGCAAGGCAAAGCTCAAGTGTTACCACAAAGACAAAGAATATAAGCTGGAATTCCAAGTTGTTGAGGGTAATTCACCAGCAATTATTGGCAGAGATGCATGCACAGAGCTTGGGCTGATCAAAAGAGTGTTCAAAATAGGAAATGAGGACGACATCTTAGGTGAATATGAAGATTTATTCACAGGCTTAGGATGTGTTCCAGGATTGCACCATATCCAGCTGTACAAAGATGTTCCACCAGTCATTCATCCACCACGCAAAGTACCTGTAGCATTGAAAAACAGAGTCAAAGAAGAACTAAACAGGATGGAAAACATTGGAGTCATTGTGAGACAAACAGAGCCCACTGACTGGGTAAATAGCATGGTGACTGTAGACAAACCAAACAAATTAAGGATTTGTATTGACCCACAAGACTTGAACAAAGCGATACGCCGAGAACATTATCCACTACGCACAGTTGAA
This sequence comes from Brachyhypopomus gauderio, assembly GCF_052324685.1. Taxonomy (NCBI): domain Eukaryota; kingdom Metazoa; phylum Chordata; class Actinopteri; order Gymnotiformes; family Hypopomidae; genus Brachyhypopomus; species Brachyhypopomus gauderio. The sequence goes on from NC_135213.1 coordinate 1,130,472, forward strand.
GAGATAGTCGTGGAAATGCCTAATGCCAAAGTGTTCTCTGTACTTGATGCCAACCATGGCTTCTGGCAAGTGCAACTCGATGACAAAAGCTCCAAACTGTGTACTTTCAACACTCCGTTTGGAAGGTATCGTTTCCTCAGACTACCTTTTGGTATCTCATCTGCTCCGGAGGTGTTTCAAAAGTGCATCGCACAGCGTCTAGAAGACCTGGAGGGAGTCGTGAACATTGTTGATGACATTCTTGTTTGGGGAGAAAATATGGAGCAGCATGACAAACGACTGAGACAGCTTTTAGACAGAATCAGGAGCATCAACCTGAAACTGAATCGAGCTAAGTGCAAGATCAGGATGACTGAAGTCAGCTATGTTGGACATGTCTTGTCAGCGGACGGATTGAAACCTGACCCAGAAAAGGTCAGAGCGATACAGTACATGCCCGAACCAGAAGATAAAGCAGCTCTGATGAGGTTCCTGGGAATGCTGCAATATCTGGCGAAATTCATACCGAATCTGGCAGAAGTGAGTGCACCGGTGAGAAAACTGCTGGAAAGTGACACAGCATGGCATTGGGACTTTGAGTAGCAAGAGAGCTTCGGAAAACTCAAGTCACTGGTGAGTAACACTCCAGTATTGAGATACTTTGATGTCAGTAAAGACGTCACGCTGTCAGTAGACGCAAGTTCTGAAGGATTAGGGGCCGTGATACTGCAAGGAGGACAGCCTGTAGCATTTGGATCGAGGTTTCTCACTGAGTGTCAGAAAAGATACGCTCAGATTGAGAAAGAGCTTTTAGCTATCGTCTTTGGATGTGAGAAATTCAACCAGTACATTTATGGGAAATCTGTGCATGTTGAAACAGACCATAAAACTCTAGAGACAGTGTTCAAAAAGTCACTACAGAAAGCCCCTCCTCGATTACAAAGAATGCTCATGAGACTGCAACCCTATGACCTAAAAGTGAAATACAAACCTGGCAAAGAGTTGTATATTGCAGATACACTGAGCCGTGCCTATCTCAAAGAGCACACCGAACCACTATTGGAAGAGGAATTACAAGTTCATGTGTTGTTATCTTGCCTGCCAATCTCAACTGAGAGGCTAAATGCCTTCAGGACAGCAACAGCAGCAGATGAAGAGATGCGACTGGTGATGAACTGCGTACAGACAGGATGGCCTGCAGAAATCAGACACGTTCCACCAGAAGTCAGGAAGTATTGGACTTTCAGAGAAGAGCTCACATGCTCTGATGGCCTACTCTTCAAAAGCTCAAGAGTTGTGGTACCGCATAGCTTGAGGTCAGACATGCTGGAGAGAATTCATGAGTCTCACCTAGGCATCGTGAAATGCAAAGAAAGAGCCAGAGATGTCATGTACTGGACAGGAATGGCAAAAGACATTGAGGATGTTGTTACGCAGTGTTCAGTCTGCAATATGTTTAAACGCAATAACACCAAAGAACCACTCATCAGCCATGAAATACCAGACAGAGCATGGGCGAAAGTTGGCGTTGATCTGTTTCACTACAACCAAGGTGATTATCTGATGTGTGTGGATTACTTCTCCAAGTTTCCAGAGATCGCTAAGCTCACACAAACAACAAGTGGACATGTAGTGACAGCTCTCAAGTCCATCTTCTCAAGACATGGAATTCCTGATGAAGTAGTGTCGGACAATGGTCCACAATTCTCAAGTGCAGAATTCAAAGCGTTCACACAGAATTGGGAATTCGTACACACCACATCCAGCCCAGGATTTCCACAGTCTAATGGACAAAGTGAAAGAGCAATTCAGACAGTAAAAAATCTGTTAAAGAAAGCTGCAGAGTGTCAGAACGACCCATACATTGCTTTGATGGAGTACAGAAATGCACCACTGGAGGGTGTTAAGCTATCTCCTGCTCAGTTGTTAATGGGACGTAGACTGAAAACAAAATTGCCTACATCAACTCAGCTCCTGAAACCGCAAGTACACGAGAAAGCACACAAACACATCAAAGACAGGCAGCTGAAACAGAAACATTACTTTGATCGTGGAGCAACACATCTACCAGTTCTCGAGGAAGGTGAAATAGTCAGAGTAAAAGTGAAAGACAACTGGCAACCAGCAACGGAGTTGAAAAGTCATGATACGCCAAGATCCTTTGTCATCAAAACACCTGATGGAAACACCTACAGAAGAAACAGGCGACACCTGCTGAAAACCAGAGAAAAGACTTTCACAACACTGAGTCCTCCACATCTAGAAGACTATGATCCAGGAGAAAGACAACCTGCAGAACATGATGCATCAGTCCAGACACCAGCGTTGTCACCTGTGAAAATATCTGCAACACCTACCTTGAATGAAGAAGTGGTGAAGAGGTCACGAGTGGGCAGAGGGATCAAACCACCATCACGTTATTCTCCATGAACTTAAGTAATGAAAGAAAGAAAAAAAAAAGTTTTTTTGCAGTTTTGTGTGGTTATTCTGTTTCTATAAGGCATTGTTTAAGTTGTGAATTTTAAGTAAGAGAAATACTGCCAAGTAACATTTAGTTGTACGGTTGTACTATGAAGTAAGTGTTTATTTAGTAAAAGAAATTATATGTTTTGGTTTTCAAAGACAAGTCAATAATTAACAGAAGTTTCGACAGGATAGAACTGTTCAGGGTATATCTGTCTTAAGGAGAGAGATGTGATGTATTGTATGTAGTTGTAGTTCAGCTACTTACCACTTGATGGCACCCTTGTAAGGTAACCGAACCTAGAACAAGAGAAGAAGAGTTGAAGTGTGCGTGACACATGGAGTAAAGAGAACAGTCTCCTGAAATCAGTCTCTGAGTATTACTACCATAAACACCACCAAACATTACACTTCCAGGCACAGTGGAATACTTCCAATTTAGTAGATCGCCATTTCCGCTCTAATTTACGTGCTATTTGTTTTAAGTTTCTAGTTTGGTCAGTGTACCACGGGGCGAGCTTTTTGGATCTAGCTTTTTTATATTTTAGTGGAGCTACTATATATAGAGCTGATCTGCAGGTATTCTCTAAGTAGTCGGTTAGACTATCTAACTCTCCTGGATCGGATGGCGAGTGGGCTAAAACAGTTAAGTCAGGGAGGGTTTCAATAAACTGTGTTTCTGTTGATGAATTTATCGAGCGCTTTATACACTGCCGAGGAGACGGGCGGGAGTATGTTTATATTATCTACGTCGATACCCAGCGTTAAGATTAGATCTAGGGTATGATTTCGATAATGTGTAGGTCCTACTACGTTTTGTTTAATGCCGACAGAGTTCAATATAGAAGTAAAAGCCCTTGTCAGTGGATCCTCCGCATTATCAAAGTGTATGTTAAAGTATCCTACCATTATTATTTTGTCACTACATACTGCTAAATTTGCTGCAAAATCGGTGAAATCGTTTAAGAAATCTGAGTAAGGCCCTGGTGGTCTGTATACATTAGTTAGGGAGAATGTACTTTTATTTTCAGATGGACTAATTACATTAATAGACTGCATCTCAAATGAGTTTGAGATATCTAAGTATTTCTGATGAATTTCTAAACAATCACGATAGATTATACATATTCCACCTCCTCTGCCTGACAATCTAGGTCTATGTATAACTATCCCACAGGAGTGGCTTCGTTTAGAGTTAAATATTCACCAGATTGAACCCACGTTTCAGTTAGACATAGAATATCAATTTTCTGGTCTGTTATAAGTTCATTCACAAAAACTGCTTTTGAGTTGAGCGATCGAATATTGATTAATCCAATTTTCAGATCGGTCATATAGGTTGTAATAATTTGATGTGAAGTCTGAATATTAGTTAAAAACTTAGGGCAGACTATTTTCTTATGATTTAGTTTAACCCGGGGCACAGACACAGTCTCAATCCTAAGGGAACTTGGTGACGCCTCTAAGCAGCTCACAGACAGGTTTAGCCCGTTAGTCTGCGGCCTGGTCGCGACCCTGGACAGTCAGCAGCTCCTAGTGCTACTCTGCCGACTAACTAACAGGCTATGGGCTATGCTGCAAGATAACAAGGCGGCGCCATCCCGGGTGGGGTGGACACCATCCCTGCCTAATAGACCAGGCTTGCCCTCGAACTCTTTCCAATTATTAATAAAGCCCACTTGATATTCTGAACACCACTTGGACATCCAGCGGTTTAGCGACGTGAGCCTGCTGTACTGCTCATCACCGCGCCGCATTGGGATGGGGCCAGAGCAGATTACGGCATCAGACATCGTCTGGCCTAATTTAACCACCTCTTTAACATTACTCTTAGTCACTTCTGACTGCTGCAGATGTATATTGTTGGCCCCTACATGTATAACTATCCTAGAGAACCTCCTATGGGCTAACAGTCTAAGGTTGCCACTAATGACCTGCGCTCTGGCTCCCGGTAAACAGCTGACTGTAACCGCTGGTGCCCCTACAGCTACAGCTACTTTCACGTGTCGGACTATAGAGTCTCCTATCACCAGAGTCTCCTCAGCGGGTGTTACACTGAGCGGGGCATGAACATAATGGCACGGCAGAGCACAGAAAAACTTTTAGGTAACTTGTTTTCCTTGTTCTGTCATATCATTCTTATACTTCCAATCTTTTCGTTTAACTATTTCTTCTAATTTATATTGACTTCATTTTGACTTTCTATAGTTTCTTCTTCTCCTTCTCTTAATAATAATTGTAACAGTATAATAGTATAATAATAGTAGTAATAGTTATAGTAATTATAGTAGTAGTAATAGTAATAGCAAGAGTAGTAATTGAATTGAATTGCTGTCACGTTGAGATCCCCGGCCCCTCCCTTTTGGGCGTGTGTTTATGTCGTCTGCGTCTACTAGTCTGCGTCTGTGGATCTCCGTGGGTGTGGGTGCGTCTTGTGCTGATTCGTCTCACCTGTGGCTCGTCTCGTCATCACGTGGGGTTGATGCGGTTTGTCTACTTAATGTGCGTTCGCGCAGTGTCCTGTGCTCGTCGTTGTCTGAGTCTACACGTTTCCGTGTGTGTTTATGTTTCTCTGTGCACTTCGAGCGCTGTCTATTTGTAATATTAAAAGTGACGTCTGTAACGCGGCACCCCCGAACACGGTGGTGTCGCGCTGGTTTCGAGGAGTGTAGGACTCAAGTGCAAAACCCACTAAAAGCAAAACGGCAAAAAACAGCCAAACTGAAACCTCCGCGACTGCGGGAAAACGAAAACAAAAAACCTAGAGGGAACAACAGAAGAACTACATGGAGAACCTCGACGTGTGTATAGACCAGGTAAGTAAACAAACAAAAAAAACACGCGGAACGGAACACAACGCGTCCAAAGAAAAAACGGGAAAACGAAAATCACACGGAGAACGGCTCAATGTGTCAAAAGGGGAAATAAAATAGATGAAGCTTAGGTAGGCAAGACCTAAGCTTCTACCAGGATACCTGTCAGCCTGTCCACCAGAACACTGGTAGACAAACCAACATAGAACAGAGAGGGAGGGAAACAAACAGAACGTACGAGAGACAAAACCTGAGAACACTCAGGGGAGAAACGGAAGACTGAGAGAAATAAGTCACTGCAAGAGTAACTGGCTTAGGCTGCGAGTGCCACAACAACTAACAACTTCAGCAAAGGACTGCTGAAGTTGCTCGCCTTAAGTAGGCTGCAAACACCTGCAACCTATTGTGCCTGATTGCCCCCAGGTCTAGCTCACGGGCTCCTCCTTGTGGCGACCGGAGGAACTGTCCTGAGTCTAACCCTGACAGAACCCCCCCCTCTAGGCCCGAGACCCCGCGGGCCCAGGGCAACAGCCCTGTCGCGATAGAAGGCAGCTATCAGGGAAGGATCCAGGATGCGTGCCCTGGGAACCCAAGACTGCTCCTCAGGCCCGTAACCCTCCCAATCCACCAGGAATTGGTCCCGCCCCCTGACCCGACGGACGTCCAAAAGACGCCGCACCGTATAAACCGGACCCCCACCAACCATACGAGGCGCAGGAGGAGCCGGGGCGGGAGAAGAACCACACAAGTACGGCCGGAGATGGGACACGTGAAACACCGGGTGGACACGCATGGACGGAGGGAGGACCAAACGGTAGGTGACCGGGTTGACGCGACGGTCGATTTTGAACGGGCCCAGGAAGCGAGGAGCCAGCTTCTTGGTGCCACCCTGCACCGGCAAGTTGCCCGCCGCCAACCACACCTGCTGACCAGGACGGAAGGACAGTGCAGGGAGACGATGTTTGTTGGCGCTGCTGCAATAGGCGGAGGAGGCCTTCAACAGGGCCGAGCGAGCACGCGACCAAGCCTTGCGGCAGCGCCGAAACTGAGCCACAGCGGAAGGCGAACAGGGGAGGCGCATACCCGAATAAGCATTCAAAGAGCGACATACCCAGAGCCGAATGCCACAGCGTGTTGTGGGCGTATTCAGCCCATAACAGGTGGTCGGCCCAGGATGCGGGGTTAGTGGACGCCAGGCACCTGAGCGTCTGCTCCAGGTCCTGGTTTACACGCTCGGTCTGACCATTGGACTGGGGGTGGAAACCCGAAGAGAGACTGGCGGAGGCACCGAGGAGGGTCAAAAAGGCCTTCCAGAAGCTGCTGGCGAACTGGGGTCCTCTATCGGACACCACGTCCTGAGGAAATCCGTAGTTGCGGACTACATGAACCAGTAAAAGAGACGCAGTTTCTCGGGCGGAGGGCAGCTTAGGCAGGCCGATGAATTTACTGTACTTAGAGAACCTGTCTACAACCACGAGAATGGTGGTCAACCCTTTGGAGGACGGAAGACCGGTGACGAAGTCTAGGGAGATATGGGACCACGGTCTGGAGGGAGTAGGTAAAGGGCGCAACAACCCCCTGGGTTTACTACGAGGAGCCTTGCTTCTGTTGCACACCTCGCAGGAAGCCACGAAGTCACGGATCTCCTGATCCATCGCGGGCCACCAAAACCTCCTTTTTATGAGCTCGGCGGTCCGCCTAGCACCGGGGTGCGCCGCGTACCGTTTGGTGTGCCCCCATAAGAGGACCTTACGCCGGACGGTCGAGGGAACGTAGAGACAGCCAGGAGGAACACCGCTAGGGCCGGGTTCGTTAGCGAGTTCATCCTGTACTGTCTTTTCGATTCCCCACCGGATAGGTGCGACAACAACACCCGGGGGAAGCACGGTCTCAGGGGGACTGTCGACGAGAGGTGGCTCCCACTGACGGGACAAAGCGTCAGGCTTAGTGTTTTTTGAGCCAGGACGGTACGACAAGGTGAAGTCGAAACGACTAAAAAACAGAGCCCATCTGGCCTGTCTGGCGTTGAGACGCTTGGCCTGCTGGAGATACGTCAGGTTTTTGTGGTCCGACCAGACCAGGAAAGGGTGGCAAGCTCCCTCCAGCCAGTGCCGCCACTCCTCTAAGGCCATCTTAACGGCCAGGAGTTCTTTGTCCCCTACGTCGTACCGTCTCTCCGTAGGGGTGAACCGGTGTGAAAAATAGGCACAGGGATGCAGTTTAGGTGGTGCCCCGACCCTCTGCGAGAGAACAGCCCCAACGCCCAGGTCAGAGGCGTCGCTTTCGACAATGAAGGGGAGCTCAGGGTCAGAAACCCGCAGCACAGGAGCACTGGTGAAAAGGCCCTTCAGGGTCTCGAACGCTTTCTGGGCTTCCGGGGTCCATGTGAACTTCCCCAGTTTTTTGCAAGTGAGGGCAGAGAGCGGAGCAGCAAGGGAGCCAAAATCCCTGATAAACCGCCTGTAGAAATTGGCAAACCCCAGAAAGCGTTGGACTAAACGCACGGACGTGGGCACGGGCCATTGAGACACTGCTTTAATCTTGGCGGGTTCCATTGCCAATTTCCCTTTGGTGACAATGAACCCCAAGAAGGCTACCTCGGCGACGTGGAACAGGGACTTCTCCAGTTTTACATAGAGGTGATTCTCTAGTAGCAATTGGAGAACGCGGCGTACGTGTTGCTGGTGCTCTTGGACGGTACGGCTATATATCAGTCCCACCAGGATTTCGCGGGCCTTTTTTGTGATTGTTGCGGGCTAAAATGTTTGATGTTGCGGGTGTTTTAAAAAAAAATTGCGATGGAAGTTGCGGTGTGTTTTTGCTTTTTTGTGAGTACATTACAATAGGGAGTAAATGTTGTATGGTTTCCTCTATTTAGTAGTCCATTTTAATTATCTATTTACCTATTTATTCAGGGTTGCCAACTTTTCAAGATCGCTTGAAGTGAGATTTGAACCTGGAGGGGGTGGCGAATGTAAGTTGTTACTGGGCGGCCTGTAAAATGGACACAAATTAAGTATTATATCGAGATCGATCGCCAGTGGTTGGCGCCAGAGCGAACTAGTGACTCATAGATATGGATCAGAGATAAATAAACTTTATCTCTGACTTTAAACTTTATCTCAGTTTAAAGTTTAAACTTATAAACTTTATCTCAGACCCTCGTCGCTTGCGTGAGCTGCAGTGACTTCGCGGGCTACCGTTGCATTGTGGGGAATGTAGTGTTTGTGCGTGCAAAACACCATCGGGCGGCTGTGGCCTGCGGGCCGGTTCTAATAGTAATTAAATACCATCCAGGGGGCCATAGATAATCAATTCGCGGGTCGAATCTGGACAGTTTATCCCCGCATTTATGTAGTGTACCGGGATACTGCTTTTCCCGATCTTTTTGCCGTTATTTTCGTCGCTCATGCTGCTTTCAGTCTGCTCCTCTTGAACGTATATACGGAAGTAAGGCGGGAGTTTGTCGACGTCACATCAAGACGACATCAGTGATTGGTCAAATTTGCGGGAAAGTTGCGGTGATTGGCTGAAGTTGCAACACCGCCCTGAATTCGCGGGGTTTGCTTGAAGTTGCGTTGAAGTTGCAAATCGCAACATCGCGACTTTCTGGAGGGTCTGATATATTAATAGGTCGTCAAGGTAGACGTAGGCGTAGTCGTCCAAGGCCTCCCTAAGGACGCCGTTCACAAACCGCTGGAAAGCGGCGGGTGCATTCATGAGCCCAAACGGCATCACTAAATTCTCGTAATGCCCAGAGGGCGTATTGAAGGCGGTTTTCCACTCGTCGCCTTCTCTGACACGCAACAGGTTGTACGCACTTCTTAAATCTAGCTTAGTGAAGACCGTCGCCCATTGAAGGACCTCGAAGGCGGAGGACATGAGTGGCAAGGGGTGGCGGTCTTTGATGGTGATCTTGTTAAGTCCCCTGTAGTCTATACAAGGGCGGAGGCCCCCATCTTTTTCTCTACAAAGAAAAACCCAGCCCCTGCGGGAGAGGTAGAGGGACGAATAGTACCAGCAGCGAGCGCCTCCTGTATGTAGGATTCCATAGCCTTGCGTTCAGGTAAAGCCAAGGAAAACAAGCATCCCCTAGGGGGAGTAGTACCGGGCAGGAGGTTGATAGCAATGTCGCAGGCTCTATGCGGGGGAAGGAAGCCTGCTTTGTGCTTGCTAAAGACATCTTTAAGGTCGTGGTAGACAGCAGGAACCTTTTCTAAAAACGCTATCTTTTCTTGGCTCTCCCCGGGTTTGCTGCAGCGGGGCGCCAAGCACGACTGTTCACAAACCCTACTCCAACGGTTAATGGACAGATTGAGCCAATCTATGTCAGGGTTGTGGCGTTGGAGCCAGGGAAACCCTAAGATCAGCTGCAATGGGCTGGGCGCCGCAATGACGTAAGGGGTGAGTGTTTCGTGGTGGTTCCCTATAGTAATGGTCAGAGGGACGGTTTGGTGGGTTATATCCCCGGAAGTGAGCAACCTGCCGTCCACAGCGGACTCAGAGATGGGTTTTTCTAGAGGAACCAGAGGTACAGAGAGAGAGGCTACGAGAGCGGAGTTGATGAAGTTGCCAGTAGCCCCTGAGTCAACGAGAGCCAGAACCCGGTGTTCGTCTGAGCCCCTCCATGACACCACTACGTGGGGCATCAGACCGCATGCGGGGAAATAAGTGCCATGACCCCTTGGTGCAACCTCGTTCACCGACGGGTCTGCCCCTTTTCCCTGTAACTCGGGACACTCTGCGATACGATGGTCAGCCCTGCCGCAATAAAGACACTTGCCCTCCCGTATGCGGCTTTGTCTTTCCTGACGGGAGAGGCGGGTGTGCCCTAACTGCATGGGCTGTTCTGACGATTCGCCCTCCCCGTGTGTGGTCTTGCGCTCAGGAGACACTGTCTTAACACTGGGTGAAGCGAACAAACGGCGGTGTTGTTTGCGGTCTCTCAACCGATTATCTAATCTAATGGTGAGGTCTATAGCATCGTCCAGACCGCTGGGTGGCTCTCTGAGGGACAGTTCGTCCTTTATCTCTTCACTCAATCCCTCTAAGTAAATAGCCCCCAACGCCTCTGAACCCCAATCACTCTCTGCCGCCAGTGTGCGGAAATCTAGGGAGTACTCTGCCACAGTAGATCTGCCCTGTCGTAAACGCAACAGTTTGGAAGTGGCTATACCCCCAGAAGCTGGATAAAAAAATGCCTGCCGCATAGCCCGAGAGAAACGCTCGTAAGAAGAACAGAGCTCCGGTTGGTTTTCCCACCCCGGAGTAGCCCACCGTAACGCTTTCCCCGAAAGCAACGCCATGACATAGGCCACCTTAGCGCGCTCGGTGGGAAAACGGGATGGCTGCTGCTCAAAGATCAGGGAACACTGCAATAAAAACCCCCTGCACTCGTTGGGATCCCCACTGTAACGCGCCGGAGCGGGCAATGCGGGCTCAGTACGGGAGTCAGCAGGCAGCCCAACAGCACCGGAGGAAACCAGAGGGCTGGGAGCCACAGCAGGTGGGTCGGGCTTTTGAACCGCGAGGGCGATAACCTGGAGCTGAGTATGTATCTCCTGTAACGCCTGCTCGTGCCTGCCGATAGCCTGCCCTTGTATGGCGAGGGCATTCCGCATCACGTCGGCGGCCGGGTTAGCTGAGTCCATAATGGCTGAAGTTGTTCTGTAACGTGGCACCCCCGAACACGGTGGTGTCGCGCTGGTTTCGAGGAGTGTAGGACTCAAGTGCAAAACCCACTAAAAGCAAAACGGCAAAAAACAGCCAAACTGAAACCTCCGCGACTGCGGGAAAATGAAAACAAAAAACCCAGAGGGAACAACAGAAGAACTACACTGAGAACCTCGACGTGTGTATAGACCAGGTAAGTAAACAAACAAAAAAAACACGCGGAACGGAACACAACGCGTCCAAAGAAAAAACGGGAAAACGAAAATCACACGGAGAACGGCTCAACGTGTCAAAAGGGGAAATAAAATAGATGAAGCTTAGGTAGGCAAGACCTAAGCTTCTACCAGGATACCTGTCAGCCTGTCCACCAGAACACTGGTAGACAAACCGACATAGAACAGAGAGGGAAGAAACAAACAGAACGTACGAGAGACAAAACCTGAGAACACTCAGGGGAGAAACGGAAGACTGAGAGAAATAAGTCACTGCAAGAGTAACTGGCTTAGGCTGCGAGTGCCACAACAACTAACAACTTCAGCAAAGGACTGCTGAAGTTGCTCGCCTTAAGTAGGCTGCAAACACCTGCAGCCTATTGTGCCTGATTGCCCCCAGGTCTAGCTCGCGGGCTCCTCCTTGTGGCGACCGGAGGAACTGTCCTGGGTCCAACCCTGACAACGTCTGCTGCCACGTCAGACTTGTGTCTCATCCTTCACGCCGCACTCACCGTCACAGATTTTTATATAATCTCTTACATTAATTGAATTATAATATGTGATTTTTTTATATAATCTCTTACATTAATAGGATTATAATTTGTGATTTTAATATAATCTCTCGTGTTTGTCACGCTGCAAGGAATGAGGCAGGATGTGTGTATGAGTTCCTTCAACATATAGCTTTATTGTTGCACATGTAAACAGTAAACAACTAACACAAACTAACACGATACTGAACGGACTCACAAAGACGAGCATGGGACAAGACTAACTCACACAATACAGTATATACTCAACACATAACGAGCGCCTCGTGTAACACATTGGACTAACAAGACATATGAACACGTAAACAAACAGCCACACCCACAGGAAGTACATATACTTACGCCCAAAGGGAGGGGTCCAGGGCTGTAATGTGATAAAATTATAGTTTTTATCTATTGACGTGGTGCACTAAACCTTAAGCACATTCTCTGCCTTACACTCATTTGCAAAACATAAAACACCCATAACGGATGAGATCAGAGCCACTCTGGTAGAACATGTGGTCAACCAATGTGTTGGGTTTTCTGGAGGCAAAGGGTTCAACCTAATCTGTGCTGATACACTGTAGCATCATACAGACTTTTCACAATGAGAACAGATAAGTAGACCTATTCTCTATACATATTACATCATGTTTTTGCACTACTACACCACCCCTTGCTGCAGGACGAAGATGGCAATCCACCTCAGAACAGAAAGAGACCACCGTCAGTATGATCAGAGCAAACAACAGCATATGTTTACGACAACTACAACAGCACATCATTACTGACAACGTCACCATCGGCAACTTCCATTCAGTGAGTCTATCCAGACTAGGCCAATGACAGTGTGAAACAACTGCGCTATTTGCGCAAGTATGCTCTGCTATCCACTAGAGATGCGGCAGTCCAATACTTGGTATCGGTATCAGCCCGATCCAGGCCTAAATTACTGGATCGGCTATCCGGAACTACGGTAATTAAAAACGCAATCCGATACATTAAATATTACAAAAATGCGTATAGAAATTTGCAACATGCCGTAAACGAATGCAGCACCTTGTCACGTAGGAGCAGCAGGCATCACGTCATCACGTGATAGAGCAATTGTCGTGAGCTGTCAACATGTCGGCAGTGTGGAGCTACTTCAGACTCAAAGGAGAAAAAAGCAATACCGCCGAGTGTAATGTGTGTCATGCAAGTGTCTCATGAGGTGGTAGCAGATCTGTCAAGTTTAATACAACAAACTTGATTAAACACTTACAAAAACACCATGGAAAGGAGTACACCGAATTTATCGAGGCCTCAAATGCTAAGAAGAAAAATGTTTCATATCAACAAACGCTGCTGGAAAACATTCAGAAGCGCGAGAAACCCTAACCCTAACCCTCCGGAAAGCAACAAAGCAAAGCTGATAAAGGAGAAAATTGTTGAATTTGTTGTGCTTGATGACCAGCCTCTTTCTGTTGTGGAAAATGTTGGTTTTCAACGCTTAATGGAGCATTTGGAGCCACGCTACGTGCTGCCAAACCGGCAATTCATCTCGGCACAAGCAGTCCCAGATAAGTACAAGCAAGTATGCAAGTTTATCTCTGAATGCTTGCAGAGCGTTCCCAGTTTAAGTTTAACAACTGATATCTGGAGCTCAGACGTGTGTCCATTGTCATTGCTAAGCCTGACAGCACAGTGGATAGACTTGAGTTTTACTTTACAAAAAGCAGTGTTGCACGCTAAACAGTTTTGTGGTTCACACACGGGAGAGTCCATCGCTACAGCTTTGGAGGAAATGCTGAATGTATGGAAGATTACGAAGAGCAAAGTCCATGTTATTTTACGAGACAATGCTAGCAATATGATAAAGGCAATGGACCGGCTCAGAGTCGCAAGTTTAGGATGCTTCGCGCATACCTTGCAACTTGTGGTGAATGAGGGACTGCTAGCGCAACGTAGTGTAAGCGATACACTGGCAATTGGCAGAAAAATAGTGGGGCACTTAAAGCACTCACCACAGGCATATTCACATTTGGAGGACATTCAAATGGAGCTGAATATGCCCCTGAAGCGTCTGATGCAAGATGTGCGAACAAGATGGAATAGCACATACCACATGATCATGTCCCTCACTGAACAGAAACGAGTTTTGTGTGCATATTCCGCAGAGTATGAACTGCCAGGCACACTCAGTACACAGCAGTGGGGTTTACTGGAAAAGGTCATGACAGACAGAGAGAGGAGTGTGTGATAGAAAATGTTGAGGATATTTTACTTTAGTTCATAGTTTAGGATGATACTGATCAATTTATATTATAGCTTGGCTGTTTTTATAATTCCAGATGCTTCACAAATATTGAAGCCTCAAAACAAGCAAAAGCTCTTTTGATGGTAGAGGTGAGGAAGATGGAGGAAGTGCTGAGGAAAACCACAGCAGATTCCTCAGAGCCAGCAGAGGGGGCATCGTGTTCAGCAGCCTTGGAACCAGCAAAGAAGACACCACGGATGGACTCTGCAAGCCACAGCAGACTTGAAAGCATTTTTGATGAAATCCTGTAGGAGAACACTGTAGAATCTGTTTCTCAGTTAGCCACCACAAGTGCACGCTTTGAGATACAAACCTACCTCAGCGAGCCAACTATTCAGCGCTCAGACAATCCACTGTTATACTGGCAAGTCAACCAACCTAGATTACCCACTCTGGCTTCTACAGCAGCTAAATTTCTATGTGCACCTACAACAAGTGTGGAGAGTGAGAGACTCTTCAGTACAGCTGCCATCATTATTGATCAAAGGAGAAGCAGGCTGACAGCTGAGAAGGCTGAAATGCTGATCTTTTTTATACTGGAAATGTTTTTATCCAAGTGTTTTGTACAGAGATTTCACAGAGTTGAACCTAGGGTTATATTTGACAGCCATCTTAGTGGTTGAGTGCCACAAGAAGCCATGTTTACAGTAATTTCATTACTACATTTTTACAGTGTGTGACGGGCAGGGTGAGCAACTAAAAAGGAAGCGATCACGCCAAGTCTCAGGGAAAGAGGATGGTTTAATTGAAAGTGTGCAAACCAAAAACCCGTGACATAGTTCCAAATGAAGGAAATAATAACCAGCAGTCAACTGGTACAAAGACAAGACATATATAGACGAACAAACGACCCTCAGGTGAGACGGATCACAGGCCCCGCCCACCTGAGGGACGAACATCACGTGACCAAAACAGAACAGCTGCCGCTGTAAACGGGGGCGACCGGCAGGGGGCCCCCCCACAACGTGACACAATGGAAATTTTCCACTGTAGTTATCTTTGCTGAGCTTCAAGTATAAAAGGGTCAATGCTACATCTTGATATTATTTTATTTGTTAAATATGAACAGTATTTTATGGTGAAATTGCACTTTTTTCAGAGCCAAAGAGCCTTTGAAATGCATAAAATTGCATTTTGAATTTTATTTTGAATATTACTTTAAATCTTCAGATTTCAACTTTTGCTTAAAGTTTTAAAATTTCAGAAAAAATGTCTGGATAGTTCTGAACAGCTAAATGGTGTGAAACTGTCAATGTTTAAATAAAAAAAAATCAGTATTTGCAAACCGAACAATTTTTTGGGTGCAATGTGTTTCTTGCAAATTTGTATGTAACTTTACAATTCTTTTGTTTACTATTGACTTATATAAACTGCATCCAGGCATTTAAAAACAATTTATTTAAAAAGATATCGAATTGGTATCGGTATCGGCAGATATCGAATGTAAAATATCAGTATCGGTCCTAAAAAACTGGTATCGTCACATCTCTACTATCCACACACTGTTTGTCCAGTATCCTGTGCCACACAGCACTGACATTATGCCTATTTCATACTGTTGTTTAATACTGTAATGAACATCATAGGACACCGTGTCAATGTCAGAGTCCCTGGCAGCATGGCAGCATCACACAATGTGTTCATCATCATGCCACTCTTGGTCCCTACAACACTGTGCACATCATTGCCTTCCTCAACACAGAGCACAACATACTCATTCTCCATCACCAGGGGGATGAACCAGAACAGTCCAGGTTTGTTGTCATCTGGGACAACATCAGTTTGAACCGGGCTGCTCAAGTACAAACTGGTTCACTGAACAGCCACGATTTGTTGTGCTTTACCTCCACCAAACTCTCCATTGCTGTTGAGTTCTTTTTGGCATGGAGGTGCCCGCCGACACAAATCCATTCAGCAGGTGATGGAGGAAGCTTGAGGCTATTTTGTCTTTTTGTCTTTTTGTTTTTTTTTTTTTTGTTGTCCATGTGTTTACGGTATATACAGTATGTGTTGCTCAATTAAAACCCTTTGGGCTCAAGATCTTGGGGAAGACATACCGGAGGAGACCTGGCAGGCAATATTAGCACGGGTTCATACATCCTCTGTGAGTGCTAAACATGGGGCAATACAATGCAAACTTCTACATACAGTGTACTGGACCAAGGCTAGATTGTCTAGAATTTACAGCAACATAGACCCCAACTGTGATAGATGCCATCAAGCCCCGGCCAGTTTATACCATATGTTTTGGACTTGTCCTTTACTACAGACATTTTAGAACTCAATATTCAGTTCACTTTCAGACATATTACAAGAACCTCTTGCTCCCTCTCCACTGATTGTACTGTTTGGTGTCTTTCCAGCTACTGTTACGCTTTAACCTGGTCCTTACCTTAGCGTAGCGTGTTCTTTGATTGCAAAAGAAAACATTACCAGTCTTGTCTTTAGCCTTTTTATTAAAAGTTTACTTAGGCCTATTAATTAATTAATTACAGAGATCTCTGGAGAGCTCACAAAACCTATCCGTGTCACCCCATGTGCAGCTCTGAAGCTGCCTGCTCTTTTCCCAATTATATATGCTTTCCTGCTAAACATAGGAGCTGCACGTACACATGTTAAACATACTTACACCTGTCTCTTCCTTACTTTTAGAAACGAGGTCTTTGCTGGCAGGCCTTACCAAATTTGGTTACAGAGTCCCCTTATACAGCCTGCTTTTAGCAAACTGCAGACACCAAGAGTATCAGAAAGAGCATACAAGCACTTTCCTAGACATTCTTGATATTATGCAACTTGATCAATAATATAATGTAAGCAAAACATAGTGATTGATATTAGAAATTTGATTAATACTTTATGACTAGTTAAATTGTATATGAATTATGATAAGCTGTTGATTTAACACTGTAACAAACTATGAAGGGATTAAACTATAATTCTCAACACTACGTACACCTTATCTAAACGCAAATCCAATTTGATAGCTTTTTTACTCTTTTAGCAAGGCGACTTATTCTGTTACATTGGAAGAAACCATATCCTCCTTCCCACACACACTGGGTAAAAGACGTACTATACTTCATGAAGTTTGAAAAAATGAACCACACCCTAAAAGGATCTATAGCTGTCACGACCGGAGCGCGGCGAAGAACGAGACAGAATCCTTGGCTTCAAACGGATGCAACGTTTAATCACAAACACAAAGACAACATGAGGACACGTACACAAACACTTGTGTGACTCAGACAACGACGAGCACAGGACACTGCGCGAACGCACATTAAGTAGACAAACCACATAAACCCCACGTGATGACGAGACGAGCCACAGGTGAGACGAATCAGCACAAGACGTAACCGCACACACGGAGATCCACTGACGTAGACTAGGAGACGTAGACGACGTAAACACACGCCCAAAGGGAGGGGTCGGGGACCGTAACGTGACAATAGCGAATTATTATAAAGCATGGAGACCCTTTTTGAAACATCTAGATGACATAGAGCTCCAGGGTCATTCAGATACCAATTAGTTCCAATTTAAGTGACCTGCTTCAATACACTCTGGGCTGTTGCCTCCTGCTTCTCTCTCTCTCTCTGTTTAATAGTATGTACAATCAACACACTGTTAACCACGGTTTTGTTTTTCTTTTATTATTATTTTTACATTTTTTATTATTTTATTTATTTTTCTTTTGCTTATTGAATTGCATTGTATTTTTGTTTAATCTTGTTTGTATAGGTTGTATACCTTAATCCAATAAATAAAACAATAATACAGTATGAGTTGCTGTAGTGTTCATGCAAACCTTCCCCATGTAATTGTGTTTTACTTTATGGTGTAAATGTACTAAATATGCAGAAATAACCTCTATATTTGTGACCTGTATAATAGCTGGGCTATTCGTGTATATGTGAGACCTCTGACAAACCTTTTGTAACGAATTGGCAGACAGGAGTGACGCAAACGCAAGATTAGACTCGTATGCAAATAATGGACAGGCTTTAATAATACCACGAGAAACACACAAGACAATACGAGAAGTAACATGGACACAAAGCTGTACGAAACCTTTCACAAACACATAACGTTACAATAGACCACTACTCTAAACATAACGAAGGAAACGGTAAACCTACAAGAACTGAACAAACACGGAGGGAAGGGTAAATCGTATAACAAGAACAACATATGAATACGGGTGTCATAACACGAAATAAATCATACAAGAGAGCAGGCTACTAAACACAGTAAGCGGATAGAACGTAAGGGCTAACCAAATTACATGAGCACAAGGAGAATACACAGGGGAGCAGGTTACGATGGACAGCAAGGGAAGCACAACACAAAAGCTAAGCAATGTTAAGTGAACACTGTATTAACACAATGAGCGCGGGGAAGGGAATACAGCGAACACACTAACGATAGACAACAAGAAAGTTCAGAGACAAAAGACGCGGAGAGAGCAGACCTCAAGGAAGACACCAAACACTGTAACACCCAGGACAATGGCCGACAGGGAACAATAGACATGATGAGGAATAAATACACAGAACCGCTAAGGAATCACACGAAACAGGTGAGTAGAAAATGACAGGGGCGTGACAGACAAAAGGAAACCTAGGAGACGGGAAAACAAGGCGGGGCTAGGGTAGACAAACACGGGACTGGGAAGGAGTAGTGATGGGCAAATGAAGCCTCTTGAAGCAATGAAGCTTTCCAACCCTTTGCTTTGCAAAAAGGTTCATTACTCGAGGCTTCATTCATCACTCACTAGTGACATCTGCTGGTGAAACTGTAACAGCCTTGTCATTCAGATGGATCATACTTTCAAAAATTTGTAAATGCAATATTGTCACAAAGTTTCCTTCAAACTCATGTTTAGTAACAGGAGAATAAATTAAATCATACTTAGTTGTCATGTTTTAATTATTAAAATGATTTGTAGCCAATCTAATCCTTGACCATTAGTGGTTGTGTTGGGTTTTCTTGTATGTCATGAACGTATTTGACAATGAAGATATGTTGTACTTTACTATATTGGGAATTGAGTGGTTGTTGAGGCAGACTGAATATTTTGAGTTAGACACTGATAAAAAAAAAACAGAATGTGTTTAAAATAATTGCTTCTTGGGGGTTCTAGATCTGGTTTGGCAGTCATGGCTTGTGGTTAGGGAAGGGAAGTGGTAAGGGAACTGATCTTGTAACCGGAGGGTCGTGGGTTCGATTCCCAGACCTGAGCCCATGATTGAGGCGCCCCTTAACCCTCAATTGTTCACTTATATAAAAATGAGATAAAATGTAAGTCGCTCTGGATAAGGGCGTCTGCCAAATGTAAAATGTTTTTAACATTACAAATAAGGTTTGCCTCTTCCAATGGTTTTTAGTCTGTTTTTGATGTGTGAATCTGATGTACATCCTGATCAAACAAAAAGAATTTAGAACGTTCCAGATTTTAAATTTAACCACCTACTACAACACGATGCAACAGGGTTCATAGCGCTTTTATTTAGAAAAACGATACGCAATGACGTGAATGAAGCAATGACGTGGTCGACGTAATGCGAGGCCTCGTTTGTTGCTGATCACGTGATTTTGCCCAATATGACACAAGCTCCGAAGCGGGGCTTCATCGGACACGCCCCTATTTACTCGGTACACGCTTCGAAGCCTAGCTTCAGATGTCCCATCACTAGGAAGGAGGGCGAAGCTGGACGTAACACCTTTACAGCAGACTACAAATTGAACACTCAAACACATGGTAGCAGTGTTTTACATTTGTCATGGAAGCAGTGTTTTTCCATTTCCATTTGTTTTCCATTTGTGTGGATCTGACGTCTGTGAAGCAGCAGGGGGCAGGGGCTGAGAATGACCGGTTTTATTATCCATGATAATGAACCAACAGAAAAACTCAGGCCACAAGGCAGAAACGATGCAATACATAAACAAAAGAGAAAAGATACAAAAGAGAAGCCAACGGGAAAGGATGAGTCCAGTAGACAGAGCAAGGTGCCCCCTGGTGCGAGTCGAGGGTGCAGGCTGAATGCGCAGCACTGGACAGCGCGACCTGTGGGAATAAATACACCCCAGAACTGATTAGGTGCAGGTGTCAGTATTCAGGGGATTGGGACTGAAGGAGTGTCCGTGACTGAGAGGGTGTGCTCTGTGTGGTTGTGGGCATGCGTGTGAGAGAGGGGGTACGTGTGCGTGGTGGCGTCCGGGCCGACCCAATGTGACAGTGTAGTTGCCATATGGGAAAGGATGTGTGTTACGTTTTGACAAAAAGAGACATACCTTCAGATATTGGGTCTTAGTGTCTGCAAAAAACGTAATAGGATTATAATAATTGATTTTAATATAATCTCTTATATTAATAGGATTCCAAGCGTATCGCAACACATCCTCTGGCAGCTTCTACATCCAGGACCTGTGTGAGACTCTGAGAGATCACGGCTCAACCCTACCCTGGAGGTCACGGAGCTCCTGACCCTGGTCAACCAGAAGGTCTCTGGACGCAGCGCCGTGCGTAAGGACGGGAGGGGGAAACAGCAGCCCTGCTTCACCTCCATGCTCAACAAGAGACTGTACTTCAGACCCAAGAAGGGAAGCACCACAGATCTAATACAATTACAGGGCCAAACACCGTCTGACTGACCAGTGTAATGTCAATAAAGAATCAATGACTGCTACATGATCTTGTTTGTCTTCACATCGGTTCTGATCCCTGAAGCAGTTACATCACACAGCACTTCCCCTTTGAGCACACATGTTGTTGTTGATGTTGGTTGTGTTTGACACTGCACAGCTCAGTACAGCCCAGTGTCACGTTGAGGACCCAGGCCCCTCCCTTTTGGGCGTGTGTTTACGTCGTCCCCGTCTATTCGTCTACGTCAGTGGATCTACGTGGTTGTGGTTTAGTCCTGTGATAATCTGTCTCACCTGTGGCTCGTCTCATCAACACACGGGGCTGATGTGGTTTGTCTATTTAATGTGCGCTCGCGCAGTGTCCTGTGCTCGTCGTTGTCTAAAGTCTACACGTTGCTGTGTTTTTCATGTTCTTCGTGCGCTATATGTAATTAAAATAAAAGTGACGTCTGTCGCCACAGAGGGATCCATGTCTCGTTCTTCGCTACGCTCCCAGCATCACACCCAGACTGGAATGGCAGGTCCAACAGGCATATGCCCATTTTATACAAATAATGCAAAAGCCCCTCTTTAAATGTATCCACAAAAATAAATATCCAAAACCAATCAAATAATTAAATAACAAAAAAAAACATACAGTTTACACATGTGCAGATACATTTTTTTTATTTGTGATTAAGTCCACTGAGAGTTTACAGTTGAGATTTAGGATTTGGTTTGGTTGTTATGAGGTATGTACCATAGAATATATATACCCCCTTCATGTCAGTTGTTTAAATGCTTTTGATGTTTAGATATGTTCCATTTTACCAGCAACAAATTTAAGAGAATAAACAAGATTCTACTACTTCTGCTAAATTTAACCACCTGCATGCAGTGTGCCTTGTGACCATAAACGTGCCTGGCCACTTACATGCCAAAGAAGAATCTGGTTTCAGTCTTGAGACCGAAAGGACAAAGACTGTGAGGTTTTTTGTGGTCATGTTTGTCAAGTTTATGTGTCTACTGAAAATATCTGTACAGAGTTCATGCAGACAATGAATGAAAGAGTCAAATCGGGGACACACAATTGTATTATTAACACAGAGAAAGAGAACCAGTTTTCTTTTAGAACTAATTAGCGTGAGTTCAGTCATTTTTCTGATAGACAAGTTTCTAACTGATCAAAAAGGTAGATCTTTAATGGATTTAGTACTAAAGTACTTTATCATAATTACTTTGGCTTCTTCTTGTTCCATTCAGTCGTATCATGACTTTGCAGTTCCTAGTCCAGGTTGATTCTATTTTGTGTTGTTTTCGGTGAATGCGTGCTTGTCTGGCTATGTCTGCATTCTTTTTTGTAAAATGTTTGTTGATATAGACTCCAGTCCCTTTCAGCTTTTTTGCCTGTCAAAGTAGCTCAGTTTTGTGGTAGGCTTTGCTTTGCTGTCTTTTTCGAGGCAGGGTGTGGCAAGCGGAGATGTTACTGCTTTGCATGGTTATGTCTTTGCTTTCCAGAAACTGAATAACTTGCCTTTCCAGATTATTCCTCTGTTGAGACGTTCTCACCATGTTTACGTCCAGCTGTGCTTGCATAATAATAATAACAATAATGACAAACTTTATTGATACCACGAGTGGGAAATTCAGTTCCCACTATAAGATCTATGTTTGGTTTCAAGTCCACTTATAATTAAGTCATTCATCCTAGTATACTGTTCAAGATAATCAATTCTCTATTCTAGTCCTCCAATTAGTTTGTCTTTTTCTTTAACTAATATCTTACGTCCTAGCGCAACCATACAGTCTGGTAGCAGCAGTGGTAGCGCAGCGGCCCTGTCACAGCGTTGATAGCATATCAGAACTTTGTTATTTTTATTTTTTTTTTATGGAGAGGCTGGGGAGATCTTCATTACTTCCATGTACAGGGTTTGGACAATGAAACTGCAACTGCCATCAGGACTAATGTTTGAATGTTAAATCCTGTCTCATTATTATTGAAATGATTATGCAAACGGTGTGTTCCAAATTAATGTGTATATAAATATATATATAAATATATATATTTATATATATATATATATATATTTATATATATTTATATATATAAATACAGGCACGTTTATATATATATATATATATATATATATATATATATATACACACACACACACACACAGGGGTTGGACACCTGTCATTTTTGTCACGCTTGGCTCCGCCCCCCTCCTGTCTGCCACACCTTCTTTGTATTATCCTGCCTTTATTTGCCTTCTCAGCTGTTTCTTGTTTGTTTCATTATTGTATGGTATTTAGTTCCTGGTTTTCTGTGTTCTGTATTAGAAATTCTGAAACCCTTCAAATGGTGAGCACAAAATAGTCAGAAGCAGTTGGGTTAGATAATAAGTACAATGATTTATTTAAACATAAACATGGATGAACCCTTGAGATCTCCGTTACAAACACACCAAGTGTCTGTCACAGAGAGAGCTAATTCCCCACTCCGAACTCTCATCCTTTATACCCTTGATCATCAATACACACGGTGTCCACGAGGTGAACATGAGGTTATTAACGAAATATGATTGGACAATGTAAGAAATGATTAGCATTGATTTGACAGATGCATATGATGCATGCCCCCTCCACGCTCAGCATCCTCGTGATGGCGTGGCAGACTGAGTGTCGCCGTAGTCCTTTCCAAACTGAGATTAGGCGTCTCCAGCGAGGTCAGTTTAGGAACACCAGATCAGATTAGACCTCGATTAAGGCCATCCAGAGAACACACATACACACATCTGAGGCCTACTGACGTCACGAGAATGGCTTCAGTGGCATGATTAACACACGTATATGTAAAAACCCTACTTCTATGTGTTTAATATATACTAAGAATCACCAAATTTCCATCACATTTCCCTCCTTTTTGTCCTTTATGGACAAATTACACCGACTACAGACCATTCCAGTACAGGCTTTCGATCGTAGTGTCACTTACGGAAGTACATGCATGGTCAAACAAATTACATCTGATTACAAACAGATTACAACATTGTTCAACGAAGTAATTAACTCAAACATCATCATCATCATCATTAAATGAATCAACATCAGGTGATAGATTGGTGGCCTTGACATCTGTCCTCATCGTGAGGTCCTCAGGTTTTAGCGCCGTGTCTGCAGCCTGCAAGACACAACTCCTCAGAAGTGACAGCAAACAAGGCACACAGAAAAACCATCAACAACAATCGCCATTGTGCTCCATCCCCGCATGAGCAAGAGCACAGGGTTCATGGTGGGTGATCGTTGACCCTTCTTGACAGCTGTTGTGCTTGGAGTGCGGGCACGCCCTATCTGCACTTCCACCCACTCAACTGAGGCGCCCGAACACCCTCCTTTCACCCTACAGAAGCTGGGATGCTTCAGTGCTGCTCTTCGTCTGCTCGGGTACTGGAACCTTCTTGCAATGGCTGGCGTGACATCACAATAACATCGTGGGTTATTGTGTGTGTTTGTGACCTGGTTGTCAGCTCTAGTTTAATGTTTAAAGCCTTGTACGTATCTCCATTCATCTTGGTTATTCTTGCCTTCTTGTCCTTTGTATGTTTACACTTTAGTTACTCCTAAAAGTGCTTTCTGTGTTCTTTCTTAGTGTAGTCTGGTTTATGTTTTGTGCTCTGTGTTACTAGCTTCTGTGTATTTGGTTCTAGTTCCCTATGGTTTTACCCTGTGTATACAGTAGTTCTTGTATGTGGTTTGGTGTTACTGATCGTTATTTTGTGGTTTTGTATCTCATTTACTTTAGTCTCTGCTGCGTTTTCTCTGTGCCTTGTATTATTTCAGGATTCTTATTACATAAATGTATTTTCCTTTCATAGTCGCTGTAGTCAGTTGTGTTCATTTGTTAGTGTTTCAGTGAAGTGTGTTCGGTAAGTCGCACACTCTCTGTGTGGGCGCGGTTTCTTTAGAGGAGACTAGCTCCGTTCAGGTAGCTGTTCGCTCTTTATCGCGAAGGTGTCCAACCCCGACTCCCACCGTGTTACAATTTTAGTGTGGGAGGTTTTATGGGGGTGGATCAGTGATGGTTTGGGCTGCCAAATCATGACATTCCCTTGGCCCATTGCTTGTGCTAGATGGGCGCGTCACTGCCAAGGACTACCGAACCATTTTGGAGGACCATGTGCACCCAGGACTTGTATACGTCATTCCCAAGACGAATCAACACTGTATTGGATGCAAAATGAGGCCCTACACCAGGGGTGGGCAACCCGCGGCTCGCGAGCCGCATGCGGCTCTTTGCCTGGTTTCGTGCGGCTCCCCAGCCGGTCCGCGGGCTCACCTGCAGTAACGGGGCGACACACTGCTACATTTTCGTGGTGCGCGGTTTGTTTCCAAACCCAGCGAGCCGCTAATACTTTTAAAATCGCCGTAGTGGAAAACACGCATTTGACTGTCTTTACAGCTAATAATTTAACCCCCCCTACTCAACAACTTACACTCGCCCCCCCTCCCCCCCCCCCGCTCAACAACTTACACTCGCCACCATGCTCGACAACTTACACTCCCCCCCCCCGCTCAACAAATTAAACTCGCCAATGCATGATGTGGCTCTTTGCCGTTACACAGTACAAAAAATTGCTCTAGGTCTCTGGCGGGTTGGCCACCCCTGCCCTACACCATACTAATAAATTATTGTGGTCTAAAACCAGGCGTTTCAATTTCATTGTCCAACCCCTGTATATGCTCAATATTGTTTATTTTGTTTTAGAGGCTCTCATGGAGCCAAAATTATGGAAATATAAGCCCAACTGTTTACTTCAGTTTTAATCCTAAATTATAATTTTGCTATATGTACACCTTGAGATAACTAGTGTTCAATGTGTATTAGTACAAATTGTAAAAAAATCGGCTCAAAATGGCCACTGCACAAAGGGGTTTTAAATACTCAAAAAAAATCATGCTCCAAATCTCTTTCAGTGAATCCTCTTTCAGCCCTGATTCTGTTCATCTGCCTCTTTAAGCACATATTTCATGTTGTTTAGAGACTTAAAGTGTTTAACAACACAAACTCTCCCAGACTTCCTGCACTGTCTGATGATGCACACTAGGATGGGCAGCATGGGATAGGCGTACTCCATCACACTCCTCTTCTTCCCTCCTGCTCCTTGGTAAACATAGCCTCCAGTGTGAACTCCAATCAGTTCACAGGACTCATTGAAGACTGGGGAGCCAGAGGATCCATGCAAAAAACAGGAATTGTAACTGATCTGGGAATCATCAATTTTCCATTTCTCTATTTGAGACCGCTGTGTCATGACATGAAAGAATTCTTGGTTCTCAGAAACGTGTCGTTCTGAAGACGATGCAGCTTCTTCTTTTGGAATGATGAAACAGGGGTCCATTCTCTTAACCCCACCCCCAGGATATCCAACTATACAGATCCCACCCCTACTGGAAGGTGGACTATAATGACTAAGCAATTGAGGACAGTCAGGAAGTTTTTCATCATCGCTCAGTTGTAGCAGTGCAAAGTCCACATGCTGACCCATGTCAATTTCCCCATAACGGTGGGAAACTAAGGTCAAAGGTTTTGTCTTGTGCACTGGTCTTCTCTCCTCAGTGTCCATTCTTTCCTCTGTGTCCATTATCTCTTCTGTGTCCTCTTTGACCAAATCCTCAAATTGAAATATAGCTGTTATGCATTTTGGCTTATGGGTAATGTCATAAGTAGAAACAACATGCGCATTGGTCAGAATTAACCTGCCAGTCAGCAAAAATCCAGTTCCTCTTGCTTCCCCTTCCACACAGATCTGGCAGACAGAGTCAGAGAGTTTACCTAATTGTTTTACTGTCTTTATCTCAGAGAAACTCTGAGCGCTTTTATCATACTCCTCTCTGAAGAACCTCTGCACCTCAGCAGGCTTTGAGAGTTTCTCCCGCTCCTTCAGCTTCTCCAACAAACCTCTCATCTGATCTCGGAGAAGATTCAGGACTTTCTCTGAGTTTGGGATGTTTGAAATGTGGATCTGCGTTATGTTCGATCCCTTCCCTTTCAGCGGCTTTTGCTGCAAAGTGCTGACAGAGGCTGCAGTTTCTGACTGATGACTAGTAGGACTTATGGACACTTCACAAGGACCATTCTTCACTTGCTCATACTCCTGATTAGACCCCTGACTAGACCCCTGACTAGGTGGCCGATTGTCTTCGACAAAAACCTCGAACTGCTTTCCATTCAGAGGGTCAACAATGTTTGACATGTTGTGGATATCCTTATTGTCCATGTCCTTGAGAGAATGTGTCTTCTTTTTAAAAATGCCATCATTAAACCTTCCATCATGCTCAAGAGCATTTATCAGCTTTCGTCCTTTCAAGGCATACACACAAACGTAATCCACATGTCTTGTCAGTTGCTTGTTTCTCATCAGTTGTCGAATAACTTTGTGACCTCGTATTTTAATGTTAAAGGTAACAAATTTGTTGGCGTCACTCGTATCATTTGATTTATTCCCCTTTCCGTCGTTATCCATTTTAATGAAGGTTATATCCAAAACCTCATTTTTATTAATCAGACAGCAGGGGAAGTCGGACGTCACGGCTCCTCTGGGTGATTCCCCTCTACAGATCAGCACTTGCTTTCTCATATTTTTATTTACAAAGGTTGTAAAAGAGGAGTTTGAATTTAGTGCCTCCTGTACAGTCATTGGCCCATTATATGTCACCAAGTAATTTTGTTTTTTATAGCAGAATTTGAAATCACAAGTTTCAGTTCTCTGTAGACATAGAGAAACAGTTTTAATTCAGAGGACACTTATAGTAATAGTCTCCAAAATGATTTCTGTAGTTGCAGAGTGTCACGTGCGGCTACGCCCCCTCTCCTAGCTGTCACTCTGGGTTCCCTCGTGTCTGTGTTCTTGCCCGTTTGTCCCGCCCTGCTCGTTAGTTTTATGAATCCCTCGTTTGTTACCACGCCCCTGTGTCATTGTCATCACCTGTCCCTAGTTTAGTTCTGTGTATAAAAGCCCCTGAGTCTCCCTTGTCCTTTGTCCGGTATTTTGAATTTATGTGTGATCGTGTCTATCCCACCGCTGTTCTCTGTGCCTGACCGTTTTCGTGTTTCTCCTGTTTCCCGTGCCCCCTGTCTTGTGATGCCTGTCTTTGCCTGTTTTACGGACTGCCCTCCTGTGATTGACCCTGCCTGGCTATCCGACGATGAATACGGTATTCCCCTGAATAAATCTCGCTCTTCTCAGCGATTGTGTCCGTCTCCTCGCTCCGTGGCGCAAGCTACGTTACATAATACCGGACCTATCAAGGACACAGCGAGAGAGCGAGACTCTGGTGAGTTCAAACACTGTGAATGGATGTCGGCTGGTTTAATCCGGTTCGACTCTCCGGTATTTCAGTGCGAACAAACCAGAGACAGGAATACCCCTGGCGCTGCGGGTACAAGGAAGTCTCGTCGCCGACCAAAGAAAGCGCAGTCTCTTTCTACTGGCTTCCGCGACGAGACTCCATCTGAGCGCTGTGTGTCTGCCCGGTGTTGCGAACACGACGGGGAAAAAGCCCCTGTAGTGCAAGCAGCGGGCAGACGGTCTGAGCGCACAGACAAGTATTCACTTAACCCTCGGTTGACTCTCTCTGACCACCGCGAGCTCCCGGCGCCTCAAGGGAGGCGGAGCCGCAGCAGAGAGAGCAACCGAGGAGCTTCTGTGTCTGTGTGTTCTGCCAGGCTCACCCAGGACCCTGAGGAGGAGGACCCACCGCCTCTGATCCTGCCGGCTACTCCACATGACAACCCCAAGTATTTTTTGGGGGGGAGTACGAGCCACGTCAGTATGGCGGTCCCGCCCCCCGATGACGTCAGTATAGCGGTCCCGCCCCCCGATGACGTCAGTATGGCGGTCCCGCCCCCCGATGACGTCAGTATGGCGGTCACGCCCCCCGATGACGTCAGTATGGCGGTCCCGCCCCCCGATGACGTCAGTATGGCGGTCACGCCCCCCGATGACGTCAGTATGGCGGTCACGCCCCCTGAGGACGTCAGTATGGCGGTCACGCCCCCTGAGGACGTCAGCCCGGTGGTTCCGCCCCCTGAGGACGTCAGCCCGGTGGTTCCGCCCCCTGAGGACGTCAGCCCGGTGATTCCGCCCCCTGAGGACGTCAGCCCGGTGGTTCCGCCCCCTGAGGACGTCAGCCCGGTGGTTCCGCCCCCCGAGGGTGTCTCGTCCACGCCAGTTCCTGTCCCCGCTGCCCGTCAGCAGTCCACGCCGGTTCCTGTCCCCGCGACCCTGGAGAGGTCGTCCACGCCGGTTCCTGTCCCCGCGACCCTGGAGAGGTCGTCCACGCCAGTTCCTGTCCCCGCTGCCCGTCAGCAGTCCACGCCGGTTCCTGTCCCCGCTGCCCGTCAGCAGTCCACGCCGGTTCCTGTCCCCGCGACCCTGGAGAGGTCGTCCACGCCGGTTCCTGTCCCCGCGACCCTGGAGAGGTCGTCCACGCCGGCTCCCGTTCCCGCTGCCCGCCAGCGGACCCTGCCTGTCCCCGCTGCCCGCCAGCGGACCCTGCCTGTCCCCGCTGCCCGCCAGCGGACCCTGCCTGTCCCCGCTGCCCGCCAGCGGACCCTGCCTGTCCCCGCTGCCTGTCTGCCGGCTCCAGTTCCCGCTGCCTGTCTGCCGGCTCCTGTTCCCGCTGCCTGCCGCCCGGCCGCACCTGTCGCCCCAGAGACTGTGCTGCCCCCTGTTGGGCATGGACTTGGTGTTCCCCCTGCTCCGCCCTTTGCCTCCTATGTTCCGTTGCCCGTGTTCCCCTTGCTCCCTGGTCCCATCCCTGGTTTTGTTTTGGTCCCTGTCCCCGTGGTTGTGTCTGTCAAGGTCTGTGTTCCTGTTCCCGTGTCTGTTTCCTGTGGTGTCGTCTCTGTCCCTGTCCCCATGTCTGTTCCCCAAGTTGTCACCCACCTTGTGCCTGTGCCTGTCTCCGTTGTTCATGGTGTCTTTGCCTCTGTGTTTGCCTCCGCCTTGTCCCCTGGCCCCACTCCCGTGTCTGTCCCCGGTCCTGTACTGTCCGGCCCTGCTCCTTGCCCTGTCCGGTCTCCATGTGCCCCGTGTACCGCCATGCCCCAGCCCAGCTCCTGGCCCGTCTCTGGTCCCCCTGTCCCTGCCGTGCCCCGGTCTCCGTGCCCTGCTTTCCCCTGGTCTGTTCCTCCGGTCCGTCCCGTGTCTGCTGTCCCTGTCCCTCGCCGTGTTCCGTGGTTCCCTGTCTTGTCCTAGTCTGGTTCCCTGTCCTGTCTGCCCTTGCGTGCCCCAGAGTGGCACGCTTTGAGGGGGGGTTCTGTCACGTGCGGCTACGCCCCCTCTCCTAGCTGTCACTCTGGGTTCCCTCGTGTCTGTGTTCTTGCCCGTTTGTCCCGCCCTGCTCGTTAGTTTTATGAATCCCTCGTTTGTTACCACGCCCCTGTGTCATTGTCATCACCTGTCCCTAGTTTAGTTCTGTGTATAAAAGCCCCTGAGTCTCCCTTGTCCTTTGTCCGGTATTTTGAATTTATGTGTGATCGTGTCTATCCCACCGCTGTTCTCTGTGCCTGACCGTTTTCGTGTTTCTCCTGTTTCCCGTGCCCCCTGTCTTGTGATGCCTGTCTTTGCCTGTTTTACGGACTGCCCTCCTGTGATTGACCCTGCCTGGCTATCCGACGATGAATACGGTATTCCCCTGAATAAATCTCGCTCTTCTCAGCGATTGTGTCCGTCTCCTCGCTCCGTGGCGCAAGCTACGTTACACAGAGTCTGTGCAACCTACCGGATGGACGGTGTCCTCTCCCATCACAGTCTCATCTGTCTTCATACACAAATTGTTCTTCGACTTGGAAACCTTGAGAAGAGATACATTATACAATAAACAACATTAACATATCTACATCAACAAATCTATTTACATATCTACATTAACATAGCCATTTGGATTGTGTCACAGGTTTTCAGTTGGTGCACTTTATCCATTAAATCCCCCATTTTCTCCGAGGCTACCATGATAGTTTCCTTTTTATTTGTCTCACCCGTCACAGATCTACATTATGTTGCTTTAGTATTGACATCAGACATGCAAGCAAACCATGTAAAACAAGACTTGTAATGTTCATATTCTACAAATTTCATAACTCATTTACATAAAATGTGAAAATGCTGCAAGTGGCATTACAACCAAGTGACATCAACCACCTGACTTTACCCTGTCGTATTTACTTGAAAACAAGCAATTATGCTTTTTTTCAATCTTCGTATAAGAAACAAAATTTTGAGCGATGAGTGATTTTTCTAAACAATTTGTCCAACCTGTTCTTTTAACCCTAGGTAAACACACTTTTAAAGGCTTTTTAAAACTCAATTGCTTTCAAAAAGTGATAATCACTTATAATGTTGGTAAAATGTAAAGACACTGTAAAATGACAAAAGACGAAAAAATGTAAATACAAACATCGGTCATCTTTCAGCTTGTGGACACCAACAAAAGAAGAAAAGAAAGCGCATCAGCGTAGTTTGTGTAGCATTTGAAAAGCGCTCGCGTCTGTGAACAGAAACTGTGAAATAGCGCCCTCTGTGGTCACAAAACTCGACGGTCACAGAATCTGGTGTAACACCTGTTTCCTCCCTGTGCTCCACGACTCATCCTCTAAACTCGGTTGCAAAGCTCCCTTCTATCCGGGTCATACCTGTCAAGTGTCCCGTTTTGGCCGGGCAGAGGTGTCAATTCCAGGTTCAGAAAGTAAAAGTCCTCACCAGGATTTTGCTCAAGCTTGCTAGATTTCCTAATTAGTGCAATCCAGGTAAAATTAGTGGAATCAACACAATCCAGGAAGCCTGAGCAAAATCCTGGTGAGGACTTTTACTTTCTGAACCTGGAATTGACACCTCTGTGGCCGGGACAGTCCCGTATTTTACCGCTCTGTCCCGGCATCATCCTGTATTTTTATTTTCCCGTATTTGTCCCGTATTTTCAGTTTTCAATTTTTATTTTTTTTAAGGCATTCATGTAGCGCTCCAAACAGAATTCTGTCACTAGCCTCGCGAGAACTGCTACCCAGACTACTGCAGGTTCTCAGGCTAGTGACAGAATCTGTTTGGCGCGGCACATGAATGCTTTAAAAAAAATAAAAATTGAAAACTCGTGGGTTTAGTGTCAACAGTGGGAGCAAACCTGGAACAAATCAGAGATGGATTTAACGAGAGAAGGCAGTCCTGCCAAAAAAGCTAAGCGTACGTGTAAGTACCTTGACGAATGGGACAGGGAATTTACTTTCCTAAAGAGGAGCATGAAGGGGCATAGCTGCTCATTCTGTAAGATATGTAGCTGTGATTTTAGTGTCTCTCATGGGGGAAGGAACGATGTCCGTCAGCACGAACAATCTACCAAGCACAAACGCGGGCTAAAGGCACAGAAATATGCCCAGGAGATGTCCCCATTTGTAGCTAGAAATACCACTAGAAATTTTTTTTTTATTCATTTGTAGTTCAAAACATATTTGGGGTGTTTTTTCTTCACTTTTTGCCACTCCAAAGATGTTTTCGTCTCTCCTACAGCCTCGATTCTAAAATGCCCAATTAAGAGCAGCCCGGCGGCAGGCCAAGGATGAGGCAGAACAGAACTTAACTACATCCAACACAAAGGATCTGTGGGTTTCAATCAGACAAATGACAAATATGAATGAAAAAAGGAAGCCTCTGTCTACCCCTAATGAAACAGCTAGGGCTAATGAACTTAACTATTTTTATATGCGCTTCGATACAGGAATTAGGAGCAATTGTACTGCAGTTTTAGAGAATGTAATATGTGACCTAAACAGGGATAGAATTTTAATTGAACAACAAGCAGTGACCAAAGTCTTGAAGGCCATATGTACCAACAAAGCAACGGGCCCAGACCGTATGTCGGCCTTCTTGCTGAAGACTTTGGCTGAAGAGCTGTCACCTGTTTGGCATAACTATTTCAGCTTTCCATAGATACTCATACTGTGCCAGTACTCTGGAAAAAATCTTTTATTATTCCAGTCCCTAAAAAGGCCAGCCCACAGATAAGATAAGAGAGATAAGATAATCCTTTATTCATCCCTCAGTGGGGAAATTTGCAGTGTTACAGCAGCAGAAATAGTGTCAGGAAGTACACATGTATAATATACAGGTATACAAGAGAAATAAATAAAGAGTATAAATATATGTGCATGTTGTAACGTTTTAACAGGGAAGGGGTGACGCAATAGCGGGTTTTTCAATATTTAATAAAAGATACGCAACCAAAACCAAACA
The DNA here is from genome assembly GCF_052324685.1 of Brachyhypopomus gauderio. Lineage (NCBI taxonomy): Eukaryota > Metazoa > Chordata > Actinopteri > Gymnotiformes > Hypopomidae > Brachyhypopomus > Brachyhypopomus gauderio. Next base: position 1,163,355 of record NC_135213.1, read on the forward strand.
GAAGCAGAACAATGGAAGGAGGACACAAACAATGACAGGGGGTATACACTACCAGCAATAATAAAGAGGGTCAATGAAGCACGTACATACACAAGCAAAGAAACATCAACCAACCAAAGAATACAAAACACAGGAAAACCAACAGCGACACTAACAGCACAGGCGTGAACCACAATCTAAACAGAGAGACAGCGAACTAAACACACACTACTAAACACGTGGGGAGGGGAAGAACGGAGAGTCAAAGCAGATGAGAACAAAATGAACTTTAGAGAACAAGACAGACGTAGAACACGAGCCGAAGACTAACCTGGACCGGACAGCAACACACTCAAAGAACACAGGGCAACTGTACCTACAAACCAGAATCATACAGCAAGAGGGAAAAGGAGAGCACGGGGCAAGGCGAAAGGGAAACAGAACAAACAATGACCGACACGGAACAAAAACACTAGGGGGGTTTTATACAATGGAAACAAGACGGTGAAATGAGACTCAGGTGTGTGTGACAAACGACGAGGGCGTGACAGACAGGGGGAGGAACGAATCGGAGCGGGAAGCTAGGCGGGACCAGGGACGAGGGAGGGGCTGGACGTAACAGAACCCCCCCTCAGGGCGTGCAACACCGGGGCACGCCCAACAGGGACAAAACAATCCACACGGGGAACAGCAGGCGTGACCGGGATAGGGACGACAGGCCCGGGGCAGGACGGACGCAACGGGCCACTGACTGGACGCAATGGAGGACAGGGACAAGGGATGGGAGGCAGCACGGGGACTGGAGCAGACGGGCCAGGACAGGGGACAGAAACAGGGGACGGAACCAAAGGGGCCGGAACAGAAGGGACCAAGGGCACCGGAGACAACAGGCGGACAACAACGGAGACCGGGACGGGGACGAAATGGGTCACGACCTGGGGAACCAACACGGGCACAGGAACCCGGACGAGACCACCAGACACAGACACAGGGACGGGCACAAGGACACGGACAGACATACACACTGGGACAGGGACCAACAGGAAACCAGGGAGGGGACAGGGCAAAAAGGGGAACATAGGCGATCGCAAAACAGAAGTCACAAGAGCGTCAGCGTCCGAACAGTCCAACACGGAGCCAGCCCCAGGCCCACAGGCGGGCAAAGCAGTCACTGTGAGGGCTGGCGTAGACCAAGGAGCGTCTCGGGGAACCGGCGGAGCCGGAGGAATGTTCAGGGGAGCCGGGGAAAAGTCCAGGGGCACCGGGGAAAAGTCCAGGGGCACCGGTAGGACCGGCTGAGGGACAGCGGAGACAGGGGAGGCCGGCTGAGAGGCCGCAGGGACCCGGGAGGCCAGGAGCCGCAGGGACGGGCCGGCAGGTCGTGGGGACGGGCTGTGTCCGCTGGCGGGCAGCGGGAACAGGTGGGGACCGCTGGCGGGCAGCGGGAGCAGGCGGGGTCCGCTGGCGGGCTGCAGGAGCAGGCGGGGTCCGCTGGCGGGCTGCGGGAGCAGGCGGGGTCCGCTGGCGGGGAACGGGAGCAGGCGGGGCCCGCTGGCGAGGAGCGGGAACAGGCGGCGTCGCCGTGCAGACGTCATCGGCGGGCGTGGCAGCCGGAGCGACGTCATCGGCGGGCGTGACCGCCGGAGCGACGTCATCGGCGGGCGTGTCCACCGGGCCGACGTCATCGGGGGGCGTGTCCACCGGGCCGACGTCATCGGGGGGCGTGTCCACCGGGTCGACGTCATCGGGGGGCGTGTCCACCGGGCCGACGTCATCGGGTGGCCTGGTCATCGCACAGACGTCATCAGGGGGCGGAGCCTCCGGGCCGACGTCATCAGGGGGCGGAGCCTCCGGGCCGACGTCATCAGGGGGCGGAGCCTCCGGGCCGACGTCATCAGGGGGCGGAGCCTCCGGGCCGACGTCGTCTGGAGCAGGCGGGTACGCCTTGCAGGCGTCGTCTGGAGCAGGCGGGTACGCCGTGCAGGCGTCGTCTGGAGCAGGCGGGTACGCCGTGCAGGCGTCGTCAGGAGCAGGATACGCCGAGGCGGCGTCGTCAGGAGCCAGGGATGCAGAGGCGGCATCATCAGAAGGCGGGGACGCCAAAGCGGCGTCATCCGGTGCAGGGGCAATGTCTACTGCAGGGGTTTTACCTCCAGTGAACCTCCTACGCATTAGGTTGTAGAACCCCTCCACAGTCCATGCCTCGTCTATACGAGTGGCTAGTATTATGTCCGCCCACTCAAGTGCTTTACCTTTTAGCAGAGATCGCAGAAACAGCACAAGCACCTGGTTTGGAGGTGGGGGACAAGTTAGAAGTCTAATGTATTCCGTACATTGCAGGACATATTTCTCCACTGGTGTACATACTCCGTCGTACGCTTCTGGGCAGCGAGCCAGAGAAGGTAGGCATATGGGATTTCCCATAGGATCCCTTACCAGAAACGACTGGAGATTGTTGAGCTTATCCTGGAAATAATCGCTTACTCTAGTCTGTGCGAGGTTAGCGAAAACTGGCTTCACCTGCTGCGTCATTTCAACTTGGTCGGTCATTATGTAACGTTTTAACAGGGAAGGGGTGACGCAATAGCAGGTTTTTCAATATTTAATAAAAGATACGCAACCAAAACCAAACAGAAGCAGAACAATGGAAGGAGGACACAAACAATGACAGGGGGTATACACTACCAGCAATAATAAAGAGGGTCAATGAAGCACGTACATACACAAGCAAAGAAACATCAACCAACCAAAGAATACAAAACACAGGAAAACCAACAGCGACACTAACAGCACAGGCGTGAACCACAATCTAAACAGAGAGACAGCGAACTAAACACACACTACTAAACACGTGGGGAGGGGAAGAACGGAGAGTCAAAGCAGATGAGAACAAAATGAACTTTAGAGAACAAGACAGACGTAGAACACGAGCCGAAGACTAACCTGGACCGGACAGCAACACACTCAAAGAACACAGGGCAACTCTACCTACAAACCAGAATCATACAGCAAGAGGGAAAAGGAGAGCACGGGGCAAGGCGAAAGGGAAACAGAACAAACAATGATCGACACGGAACAAAAACACTAGGGGGGTTTTATACAATGGAAACAAGACGGTGAAATGAGACTCAGGTGTGTGTGATAAACGACGAGGGCGTGACAGACAGGGGGAGGAACGAATCGGAGCGGGAAGCTAGGCGGGACCAGGGACGAGGGAGGGGCTGGACGTAACACATGTATGTATGTATATATATGTATGTAGTTCTAAACAGTTATGGTTATTGCACATCGTAGATTTAAATATTGCACATGATAGATTTAAATATTGCACATGGTAGAACAGTAAGAGCAGTAAATTACAGTGAGCAGATTGTTGTACAGTACAGGTGATCTATGGAGAGCAGTGGCTGTTGTACAGTCTGACAGCGGCTGGAAGGAACGACCTGCGGTATCTCTCCTTCACACAGCGCGGGTGCAGCAGCCGGGCACTGAAGGAGCTGCTCAGTGCTGACAGGGAGTGGTGCATGGGATGGGACAGGTTCTTCAACATGTGGTTGAATTTAGTCCTCATCCTCCTGTCTCCCACCACCTCCACCGGGTCAAGATGGCCCCCCAGGACAGAGCTGGACTTCCTAATCAGACCCTCCAGAAAGTCGCGATGTTGCGATTTGCAACTTCAACGCAACTTCAAGCAAACCCCGCGAATTCAGGGCGGTGTTGCAACTTCAGCCAATCACCGCAACTTTCCCGCAAATTTGACCAATCACTGATGTCGTCTTGATGTGACGTAGACAAACTCCCGCCTTACTTCCGTATATACGTTCAAGAGGAGCAGACTGAAAGCAGCATGAGCGACGAAAATAACGGCAAAAAGATCGGGAAAAGCAGTATCCCGGTACACTACATGAAAGCGGGGATAAACTGTCCAGATCCGACCCGCGAATTGATTATCTATGGCCCCCTGGATGATATTTAATTACTATTAGAACCGGCCCGCAGGCCACAGCCGCCCGATGGTGTTATGCACGCACAAACACTACATTCCCCACAATGCAACGGTAGCCCGCAAAGTCACTGCAGCGCACGCAAGCGGCGAGGGTCTGAGATAAAGTTTATAAGTTTAAACTTTTTAAACTGAGATAAAGTTTAAAGTCAGAGATAAAGTTTATTTATCTCTGATCCATATCTACGAGTTACTAGTGGCACAACCACTGGCGATCGATCTCGATATAATACTTAATTTGTGTCCATTTTACAGGCCGCCCGCTAACAACTTACGTTCGCTAACCCCGCCCCCCCGTCAACAATTAATGTTCGCCACCCCCTCCAGGTTCAAATCTCACTCCAAGCGATCTTGAAAAGTTGCCAAGCCTGAATAAATAGGTAAATAGATAATTAAAATGGACTACTAAATAGAGGAAACCATACAACATTTACTCCCTATTGTAATGTACTCACAAAAAAGCAAAAACACACCGCAACTTCCATCGCAATTTTTTTTAAAAACACCCGCAACATCAAACATTTTATCCCGCAACAATCACAAAAAAGGCCCGCGAAATCCTGGTGGGACTGCCTAATGATTTTATTCAGTCTCTTCCTGTCAGCAGTGGAGATGCTGCTGCCCCAGCAGACCACTCCATAAAAGATGGCTGATACCTCCACAGCATCAAAGAAGGTCCTCAGGAGTGTACGCTCCACTCCAAAGGACCTGAGTCTCCTCAGGAGATGTAGCCTGCTCTGACCCTTCTGGTAAAGTGCAGCTGTGTTGTCAGTCCAGTCCAGCTTGTTGTTGAGATGAACACCCAGGTACTTGTAGGACCTCACCATCTCAATCCATTCCCTGGATGTTCACTGGTACAGGGGAAGAGTGTTTGGCCCAGCGGAAGTCCACTACCAGTTCTTTAGTTTTACTGGTGTTGATCTGCAAGCAGTTCCTCTGGCACCAATCCACAAAGTCCTGCGTCAGTTCTCTGTACTCCCTGTCGTCTCCCTCACTGATGAGGCCGACAATAGCAGAGTCGTCTGAGAACTTCTGCAGGTGGCAGCTGGCAGAGCTGTACTTGAAGTCAGCAGTGTAGAGAGTGAAGAGGAAGGGAGCAAGCACTGTTCCCTGAGGAGCCCCCGTACTGCAGACAACCACGTCAGACTGGCAGTCTTGTGTCCTCACATACTGAGGTTTTGTGAGGTAGTCCAAGATCCAGGTGGCGAGGTGATGGTCCAAACCAGCGCACTCCAGCTTGTCCTTCAGTAGTATGGGCTGTATTGTATTGAAAGCACTAGAGAAATCAAAAAACATGATTCTCACAGTGCTCCCAGCATTCTCCAGGTGAGAGAGAGACCTGTGTAGAAGGTGGATGATGGCATCCTCCACTCCAATGCCAGGTTGGTAGGCAAACTGAAGTGGGTCCATAGCTGGACTCACCAGGTGGCGGAGGTGGACAAGAAGCAGTCTCTCCAGGGTCTTCATCAGGTGTGAAGTCAGTGCCACAGGCCTATAACTATTAAAGTCTTTCGGGTGTGGGGTCTTTGGCACTGGTACCACGCAAGATGTCTTCCACAGCTGTGGAACTCTCCCTAATCTCAGACTGAGATTAAAGATGTGTCCGGCCACACCACACAACTCGTCGGCACAGGACTTGAGAAGCCTTGAGCTGATTCCATCCGGGCCTGCAGCCTTCCTGGTCTTGATCCTCCTGAGCTCACCTCTCACCTGGGACGTGGTAAATGCCAGACTGAAGTGGGGGGGCTGACTGCTGGAGTGTGTGTCAGCAGGAGAGCCGTTAGGTGGGGGGGTTGAGAGGGGAGGCTGTCTGCTAGAGTGTGTCAGCAGGAGAGCCGTTTGGTGGAAGCTGTGAGTTAATACAGGGCTTATTGTTGGAGAAACACCGAACAGTCTTGGTGGGTACGGTGTTCTCCACACAGAAGTTCACATAGTCTGTTATGCAGTGTGTGAGACCATCAAGATCCTCCCCATGTGGATCACACAGTTCCTCCCACAGTGTTGTGCTGAAACAGTCTTTCAAAGCCTCTTCAGACTCCACAGTCCATTTCTTCACTGTGCGGGTGACGGCTGGTTCTCTGTGTACAAGGGGTTTCTACACAGGGAGAAGATGAACCAGGTTGTGATCCGATCTTCTCAGGGGAGGGAGGGGTGATGAGTTATATGCTCCCTTTGTATTGGCATAAAACAGATCCAGTATCTTGTTGTCTCTGGTTTTGCAGGTAACGTACTGGGTGAACATAGACAGGGTCGATGATGGAGAACAGTTGTTAAAATCTCCCGAAATCAAAAGGAGGGCTTGGGGATGCTGGGTCTGAATCCTGCTCACAGCTGAGTGCAGGACGTCACAGGCAGTGTCGGCGTTAGCAGACGGGAGAACATACGCAGCTATCGCGATAGCGTGTGAGAACTCCTGCGGTAGATAGTAGGGTCTCATGCTAACTGCTAACAGTTCAATGTCCTTACAACAGATCTGCTCCTTAACAGTGATGTGCCCAGCGTTACACCATCTACTGTTCACGAACACTGCCAGTCCTCCTCCTTTCTTCTTACCACTTTCCTCTGTCCTATCCGCCCGGGTGAGGTGAAAGCCTTCCAGAGAGACGAGAGAGTCCGGAGTTAGCGCCGTTAGCCACGTCTCCGTAAACACCATGACGCTACACTCGCGGAATTCCCTCTCGTGCCGGGTCAGCGCCTTTAACTCATCCATCTTGTTAGAGAGAGATCGTACAATGCCCATGATAACGGAATGGAGAACTGGTTTATAACGTCTCCTTCTCGCCCGGCGCAGAGCCCCCGCGCGATTCCCCCGGCGTCTCCTCCTCAGCTCGTGGGGGATCTCAGCTCGTTCCCCTGGGGCGCCCGCTGAGTCACGTAGCGCCAGAAGCTGCTCCCGAGTGTAAACAATGGGGTCCTGCATGCTGTTCACTGGATCCCCGGTCGCGTATATAATACGCGAGAAATAACAAAGAGAGAAAGTGCAAACTTTGCCGGAACAGGATCCCGGAACTCTTTAATTTTGAAGCGTGCGTTCCGGTAACTGTCTGCCTCGATCCGGTAACATTTAATGTTGTCCGCAGGGTTGCCAACTCTCACGCTACTAGTTACTAGTTCGCTAGCTCTGGTGCCAACCACCGGCGATATAACACTTAATCTGTGTCCATTTTACGTTCGCCACCCCCCCCCCCCCCTTCCGCTCAACAACTTACGTGCGCCAACGCCACCCCCCCCCCCCCCCCACCCCTCACTCAGGTTAAAATGCGGCATCGCTTGATTTACAAATTAAGCCCTGCCCCCAGGGGAGTGTCAGTTCTCCATTCTTGTTCACTCTCTATACAAATGACTGTGTTAGTAAGGAGTCAAACCAATTTATGAAAAAAAATTCGGATGATATTGTCTTCCTGACTTTGTTAACAGGTACCTCTGACCCAAACACATATAGTATGGCTGTAGGAAAACTCGTGGCTTGGTGTGATAAAAATAAATTGGAGATAAATACAATGAAGACAGTAGAAATGGTGGTGGGCCCTCGGTCAGTTGGCAATCTTGACCCTGTGACCATTCATGGCCACACAATCGAGCAGGTGAGCTCTTTTAAATATCTCGGAGTTCATATAGATAGTGATCTGAGTTGGAGATCACAGGTGGCTAGCGTTTGTTCCAGAATTCATCAGCGTCTCTATTTTCTGCGTCGATTAAGTCTATTTGGTGTCTGTAAAAATATTACGCTGATTTTCTACAAAGCTGCTGTTGAATCCATCCTGAGATATGGTATTACTGGTTGGTTTTGTAATTTAACAGTTAAATCAAAAACTCAAATACTCAGACTGGTCAAGACAGCAGGTAAAATTATGGGCATTCCTACCCTTTCTAGCCCGCAGGAGCTGTTGGAGCAGGAATTATATAGACAGGCAATGAACATTGTATTAGATAATACACATGTGCTGTCTTCTGAGTACCAGCTCATGAATTCAGGTAGGAGATATAGGGTTCTGTTAAGTAGCCATAATAGGTACAAATATTCTTTTGTACCACTGTCGATCAAGATGCTAAATAACACCAAGGTTTGACTGTACCCCTGGGTGTCTGGTTTTTTGTAATGACACACAATTGTCATGCACTAAATGCACTTTTTATGATATATTATGTGTTCACATGGTGTTTGTCCATTTATGTTGTGTGTTGTACTGCAGTATGCCCTCTGTCTAAGGAAATTTTCTCCCTTGGGAGACAAATAAAGAGGAACTTTGAACTTGATTCCATCTATATGCAAATAACCGATTATGCAAATTAGGCGATGACGCCATATACAGGAAATGTCCCGTATTTTTAAATACCAAACTTGACAGGTATGATCTGGGTTGGAGTGGAGACTTGTTATCCACACCCAAAGCGTTACAAACTGCTCGAACCAGATACTCTAAGGACAGGGAAAACATACTTCAATGAACTTCCGCTCGTCTCTCTGCCTGGCATATCTGGCGTGAAAGTTATGTGCATTACCGCTCGTAGCGCCGTCATACAAAGTACATTTAACAAATTACCTATTAATACATCTGTTACACACACCGAAAATTTTCACTGCATACAACTCATTTAGCTACAACATCCAATTCCCACATTACATCCAAATATGAGCTTATATTTGTAATGTTGAACGAGGAACTTACGGGAAAGTGTACTTTACTGTACTGTATATGCGCATTTTATATGAACTCCACAAAACATAAAAACAACAATATTTGCAGCGCTTAATACAACAGCATACAGTCTTCTCACACAAACTGTTGCGAGAAAAAGTCACATTAGCCTAACTAGATAGCTAATCATCAAATTAATTCAACTTCCTAGCACGATAAAACAAGACCATCCACTCTGCACTAATTACAGATACATAAATATACGTATGTTGTGCATCTCTGTTAAGTGTCTGAACATAGAAAGAGAGCTTAATTCAAAAATCTAAAGCAACATACGAAGACGATGGAAAGACACCTACCTATCGTGTTGTCTACCTCCAAACTGAATCAATTCAGTTGAAGCACTGTTCCGGGTTTTGAATACGTTTCCAACATTTGTACGTGTCACTACCAGAGACCGTTCTAACATACACTTTTAGGTGCTACTTGGACACATCTCATCAGTGATGAAGGATGGAGGAGTGCCCAGATAGCATACGATTCTGGGCCAAATGTGGCAGTATGCCGGCAGATCTGGCTGAATGTCAGCAAAGGCAACACGGTATTGGGCCATTTGTGGCCCACTGCTGGTCTACCGGAATTTTTCAGAAGTGCAGTTTTATTTTGGCCCAGTTACGGCATTAAGCTGGCAGATCTGCATAAACGTCAGCAACTGCACCACAGTTGGGCTACTTCTGGCCCACTGCCGGTCTACCGGAATTTTTCAGTTGTGCTGTTTCAGTCTGACATTAAGCAAGCAGATCTGCATAAATGAATCTGTTGCTTGCAGTAGACACTTACTTATATATATATATATATAAATTTATTGGCAAGACCCATCTGTATCTATGACCAAATTAGGTACATTTATGTAAATATCTTACATTAAGACAAATAATGAATGGCAAAATTGCTTAACGGTTCCCTAATATAATAATTTACCTTGTGTTGTCTTGGGTACTGTTCATTAAGTGTTACTGTTTATAGAGAAAGTGTATTTTCAGTGTTTTAATTCATTGTTATGAACCAAATGATTGCTATTTACATCCACTAGTTTGTCAAAAAGCTAAAATTATTCCTGTGGGAATCAAACACATAAATAGGGACTAGGTTAAATCCTTGTGGAACTATTTAGACATTGATCTCCATGTACCAGCTCAGAAATGTTCACATTTTGTTAATGTTAGTTTATTAATGTACTGAATTAAATATTCTGAATTAAATACTGAATTAAATATTGTACTGAATCAAATATTAAATTAAATATTCCAGTTCCTAATTACAACTATTTAGTCCTCCCTGCTCATTAATGTCACTCTGACACTCATTAGATATTATTACTGCAATAGTAAATAAATAATAGGTATGTAATCACATTGTAAGATGCATAATTTATATATGTATAATTTATGTTTCCGAAAGTTGCCCATTTTTACTCTGTATTATAGTAATACAGTAGTGAAGCTGTCTTGTGGTTCTCAAAGAAGCAACATGGGGGCGTGGCATATATGGGGTGGGGGAGGGGTGGAGCGGGACGGAGTGAACCGGTCTGAACCTGTTTCACCCTGAGGAGAGCAGGCATCAACGCGGGAAAACCAAGTCAAGCCAACCTCATATGGTAAGTAAAGTTTTTTTTCTTATAAAAACATATGTGCTTCTTTTTTTTTGTTTAGGTTAAATATATTTGTATGTGCCTTTGAGTTGATGTGACTAATAGTTGGTAAAAAGCGTCAGAAGGTGCTAGCTAACGTTAGCGTATTCAGAACTAGCTAACATTAGCAAAGTTATCCGATATTTTCCACTTTTATATTTTCCCTGTCCGATGAACAACGCGTAATGTAATTTTTTCTTCTAACAAGGCACCATATAATTTACATAGGAAAGGAACATTTGAATGGCTAGCTGGCTATTGCTGTGCTTGGCAGATTTTTTTTACAAGATGCGGCTCGTGTGCGTATTACAATATACTATGGAGATATTGTTTTTAACATTGTAAAGCGACCTTGAGTTTGTGAAAGACGCTATATAAATTAAACTTATTATTATTATTATTGCAAGTTACGTATTTGTATGGTAATTAGCTCAGAAAAAAAGTATTTGGGCTAAATGTGAGCAGTAGCCATTAAGCCACATAATCTCTGAACTATGATAAAATTGATAAAATATTCCTCACTTATTTGATCATCTAATTTACAATATAACTTGGTCAGGGAGAGCATGATCTCTGTTGCCAGCTATCTTTGCACCATTTTCTTTTAACTGATGAATGTTAAACAGTAACTAGAATAATTATTTCTAAGAAATATTAATAAAATGCCATTGTGATTGTGTTTTCCTGTAGGTGGATGGTTGCCAGTTGTCCTTGACTACTTGAACTGCACATTTAACACTTTTACTCATTTCAGCCAAGCAATTTACTAAAGGCCTTAATCAATTCTGAAGCTTTTAGTTTACAGGCATTTAGAATATACTTTAAAAGTACTTGTTGAAATGGATAAATATAAATGGCCATATAGCGCTCAGTCAAATCTTCGAAAGAAGGCGGTTAAACAAATGAAAAGGACAACCGCCTCTCAAACTAGTGATGATATTATCCCACAAACAAATCTAGAGGAACCTGTTTCAGGTGATGTTGCTGAATACCAGCCTGGGACTTCAGAAAGTGAGCATGATAGTAGTGATGAAGATTCTTGCAGTGATGAAGAGCACTCTTCAGCTGACAATTTAATGAATTCCTTGTCAAATTGGGCAGTACACTATGGAGTCTCATTGCTGGCAATCACAACATTGCTTTCGATTCTTAGAATCCACTTTCCTTTCCTTCCAAAAGATGCAAGATCACTTCTTAAAACTAATACTCAATATAACATTGAAAGAATTGCAGGGGGATCATTCTACTATTTTGGAATTTTAAATGGATTTGGCAGAACTCTGGAGAAATTGTGTTCTTATTTTCCAGACAGACATACATTTAGGCTGCAGTTAAATTTTGATGGACTTCCTCTTTTTAAGAGTTCTGCTATACAGTTCTGGCCTGTACTTGGGCTGCTAAAGGGGACTGCCATCAGAGATCCAGTTGTTATTGCACTTTTTTCTGGAACTTCCAAACCAAGCTCACTGACTGAATATTTAGGTAAACTAGTTGATGAATTACATAGATTAGCCAATGGGTTTGTGATTCGTAGTAAAACATATTTCCTCACTGTGTGCTCTGTTGTATGTGATGCCCCAGCAAGAAGCTTTATCAAAGCTGTTAAATCACATACTGGCTATCATGGGTGTGATAAATGCATTCAAACAGGTGTCTACATTAAACACAGAATGACTTTTCCACAATGCAATGCACCATGCAGAACTAATGAGTCCTTTAGGAAGAGAACTGATGAGGAGCATAACATAGGGCATTCACCACTAATGGATCTAAATATTGACATGGTTGCAGACTTCCCTCATGATTACATGCATTTGATATGTTTAGGTGTAACACGACGTCTGTTGGATCTTTGGTTGGGTAGTGACGGTCCCTTGAGAAGTCGCATTTCTGCTACTCAAAGTAATTTTGTAACAGCCAGGCTAATTTCCTTAAAAGATTATGTACCAGTTGAGTTTGCAAGGAAACCACGGACTCTGGCTGAAAGGCATAGATGGAAAGCAACTGAGTTTAGACAATTTCTGCTTTATACTGGTCCTGTGGTCCTCAGAGATGTGCTGTGCTCCCAAGTGTATCAGAACTTTATGCTTTTATCTGTATCTGTACATATTCTAGCAAGTCCAGCATTGTGTTTTTATATGAATGACTTTGCTAAGAATTTACTAATATCATTTGTTGAACATTTCAGTCAGTTGTATGGCCCAGAGTTTGTGGTGTACAACACTCACGGTCTTACTCACCTTTGTGATGATGTTAACGGCATGGTAGTTTAGAAAACATTTCTGGGTTTCCATTTGAAAATTTCATGAGAAAATTAAAGAAGATGGTTAGAAAGCCCTTCAATCCTCTTGCACAAGTGATCCGCCGTCTCTCAGAAATAAATAATTCTAGTTGCAATATTGAATCCGAAGTGCATGCAAAGAGGACTTTGAAAACAGAACACAATGATGGACCTTTACCTCAGTGGTGTAACGAACCAGTCTCTCAGTTTAAAGAACTGATTGAGAATGGCACAGTTATCAGTAGTACACAAAAAGACAGTTGTGTGTCTATCAACAACAATATTGCTTTAGTTCAGAATATCTTTTTGTTTGAAAACAGTGAGTACATTGTCTATAAAGAATTTAAATACAAAGAAATATTTTTTGACTATCCACTAAATTCCACAAGCCTGGGTATTTTTGTCGTTTCTAACATTTCACACACACTCAAAAGTATTAAAGTAGATGGAAATATTAAAAAATACTTTAGAATGCCATTTCAGGACAAGTTTGTGGTTGTGCCACTTTTGCATTTGAAATAAATTGTAGTGGCCTTTTCCCTGTAAGAGCTTGGTTGTTTTGAGTTCAAATGTTTCTTGTAAAGTCTGTTCTTTTTTTTACTTGTCTAGTACCACGTCTACAGCAGAAACAAAATGTACAACATAGTTGGGTTCAAAGACACAGATGAGGTAGAAGTTGTTCCAGCTGCTTGGGTGAAAGATGGCATTTGCTACTGGCCTCCTTATAAAAAAGAAATGATACTGAGAGCAGTCAAATCTCAAGAGCAACCACAAGACTCATGGATCCCATACAGCATTCGTGTTATCTACACAGCAAGTAAGTATACAGCGTGTTTTGATTAATCGTGTCCTCATGATTTTAAGTAACAATGGTGCAACATAACATTTGTCATATGTTATTAATCCAGTATCAATATATTTATTGAAACATTTATGATTAAACTTCACTTAAGCTATGCTATGCTGGAGTGCTCATGCAAGTGTTTCATAGTTAAAGGAATTCCTATATATTTTAAAATGTCTGGGTACATGTGGATAGTGCCTTAGACATTAAGTGCAAGCCTGCTTTACAGAACAATACAGCCTCACAGTTTATAGTGGCTGAAGTTGTCTTTTAATTATTAGGTGATTACAGTGCTGCTAGAAGAAAACTACCTGAAGCTGTGGAGCACACAGATATACAATCTGAGGAAGAAGACCAACCTAGACCCAAAAGAAGGAGAAGGTAAGTGACCCGTGGTTGGTTTCAAGAGGTGACCAGCATCAAAATGTGTATCTCCACTTTTGGGGATTTTGACTTTTTTGCATCATGTGATAGTCATGTTTGTACAATTTCATGATGAATGGACCAATAGAAGTGGTCAAAAATAGATTGGAAAAAAGAAGGGTTCCATTGTCTTACATTCAAATTGAAGGGGGTATATATACAGGGGTAAATGAAATGAAACTGTCATTTTAGTGTGGGAGGTTTCTTGGCTAAATTGGAGCAGCCTGGTGGCCAATCTTCATTAATTGCACATTGCACCAATAAGAACAGAGTGTGAAGGTTCAATTAGCAGGGTAAGAGCACAGATTTGTTCAATATATTGCAATGCACACAACATTATGGGTGACATACCAGAGTTCAAAAGAGGACAAATTGTCGGTGAATTTCTTGCTGGTGCATCTGTGACCAAGACAACAAGTCTTTGTTATGTATAAAGAGCCACGGTATCCAGGATAATGTCAGCATACCACCAAGAAGGACGAATCACATCCAACAGGATTAACTGTGGACTCAAGAGGAAGCTGGCTGAAAGGGATGTCCGGGTACTAACCCGTATTGTATCCAAAAAACCTAAAACCACGGCTGCCCAAATCACGTCAGAAATAAATGTGCACCTCAACTCTCCTGTTTCCACCAGTACTCTCCGTCGGGACAGTTATTACTGCAGTAATGTGGTCACAGTAATGTGGTCTAAAACCAGGTGTTTCAGTTTCATTGTCCAACCAGTGTGTGTATATTCGATCGAAATTATGTCATGGTCTCGAGCATTGAAGTCAAAAAGAGGATCAATGATCTTTCCCTCTAAGCTACGTGCACTATGCAAAGTGTATATATTATTTGGTAATATTATATTTGTTTTTTTCTGTCTTTATAGACCAACCAGGAAGCTCTATTTGAATGAGAGCGCTGATGAAGATCCTGGGCAGAGGAGCATAGATTTACCCATTCCCCCCCGCATACAGCCTCCACTGTGCAGAGGCTTAGAAGAGACACCAGCGAATAAAACTACTGAGGAGTACATGTGGAAACAACCCAGTGCTGGGCCTTATGGGCAACAAAATATTCATCCTTCTTGGATGCAAACTTCTAATTTAGAGTTTAATAATTTGCTGGACATTTCATGCAGTCAGGGAGCTCGTACTTGGATTTGAGTAAATTGCATCCTGGGTGCAGAGATGCTCAAGTCATTTTTTGCAAGTCCAAGTCAAGTCTCAAGTCTTTGATCTCAAGTCCTAGTCAAGTCTCAAGTCGTTGGTCTCAAGTCCAAGTCAAGTCCCAAATATTTGAGTGACACTGCAGTCGCAAATCACTTTATAGTTGTAATGGTCTGTTATGACACTTCTGATGTATAGTAGCTTAAACTGGTAAATGAAAAACTATTTAAAAAAGTGCGTACACACAAATGTTTTCCAGATAAATTTTGTGTCTGTATTTTTTTTTACAAAACTGACATTTTTCTGGTTACAATATTATCTTCTTTCAGTAGAACATTGTCACGGAACAGCTCCGGACCCCTCCTTTTGGGCATGTGTTAATGTCAGTATGAGTGGGAGCATTTTTGACATTGGGCTGGACAAATTCTTCTGCCATTACTGGGCCCCTTCTCAGATTGACGTGTACAAGTCCCTCTCCAAGATTCCTGGGGCAAGTGTCAGATTTGATGCCACTGGTTCAGTGGTGAGAAAACTCAACAGATCGATCAATAAATTTGGCCACATTTTCTTTTATCAAGGAGTGCTCTCTACTGACGAAGGTGTGCACATTCCTGTTGTGCAGATGCTGTCAGAGAGCTACGACACTGACAGCATTGCTAACTGGCTGAGTGTGTGGCATAAAGCAGGGGTACCAATTCCTAAACAGGCTGTGTCCGATTTCTCCCTGACAATACTTGGGGCTCTTGTCAAGGCCGATCACACCTTTACCAGACCTTAAGTCATACATCAACACCTGCTTTGGTGTACTGCTCGGTCAGCCAGACAACCAGCTACCTCCCTGCTTCATAAGAGTGGATGTTGCCCATTGCATTAAGGTTTTGCTTGCAGGTTTCGGACAGGACTGGGTGGCTAAATTTGTCAAGCCCTGCAGATACGCTTAAGGCCACAATTGAAATGGATGATATGAGCTCTTTTGCGTCATCCAGTACCCAGATAGCAACAGGATCTGGGCCGATTCTGGCTTACATTTGGCACTATCGGTTCACTTTCGGCATCAGTTAGCGGCATGTTGGCCAAACTTTTGCCGACAGCTAGATTTTTAAAAAGTTAGATGTTTCGGCTGACTTCTGGCGTGCGCACGAGTAACCAAAAGAGGGCGGGAAAAACAGAGTGAACTGTTAAGAGAGGGATTGCTGTGGCCCGTGAAACAGCTCGTGAAGTGGAACGTTGCAGTTGTGTTTCAAACTGAGAGCTAGTCCGTGTATTGTCTGCACTTCTCCATTTGTATATATACCTTTGTTTGTTCACAAGTAAGGTAGGTTAGGTTACTCAACTGTTTCATTGTTTACTTGTTAAACTATTTACTTGTTCAGACTACACTGCCAGGTATCATCCTAGCTTGATAATTTAATAAATCCTCTTGTTTAAGTGCCTATTTCCAAGTATACTACATCATGTTAGCATATTTTCTAGCTAGATGCACTATTTCTAGACAGCCGGCTTAGCTAGCTAGCCAGAGTTAAACTAGCTAAGCTGGTTAGCAAACGTTTTAGGACTGACATAAATGATTTAGATAAATACTGAAAAATAAACGGAGACAGAAAACCCTGCTGCTCTTTGTTAGTATGTTAATATTATGTCTGTAACACTAGCACTAACAAAGCATTGAACAAAAACAAACACAAGGTTAGTTGAAACAAGCCTATTAAACACGTAGAATCAGGTGTGCTCCAGCTTTCTTAAAATGAAAACCTTTAGGTCACCAACCCTGTGTCTTAAACTGTTTATTCAATTTTGCTAACTTCTTATGCTTATAAATAATTTAACTAAATAGTATAATACATATAAATGGTAAGGATATTGTTAAATGCACATTTAAAGAAAGAGAGGCAGATAATGTACCTAGAATGTTTTGCTACAAATAAATTTGTTTTTGTTTTATTTTTTTGCAGTGTATAATGGAACACAGATGGGCATACAGTGAACGCAGTAACATGCGCAAGAGAGCTGTTAAAAGGGTTAATGACATGATTCTATCCTTGGACAGTGATATATCTGCTAGCTTAGGGGTTAACCAAACCCAGGAGGAAAGTGTAGTAGCAAGCTGTAGTGGTGCCGCCAGTAGTGAGTTTGCTGACAGTTATGGAAGTGAAGAGGAGGTTGATTGTGAAATCGAAAGTGAAACTAGTGAAGATGAGGATTCTTCACCTAGTGATTTGAGAAGCTCTTTGTCAGACTGGGCAGTTGAGTTTGGTGTTTCGTTGGTTGCTCTTTCGGCACTTCTGTCCATACTTAGGGTTCACCATCCTTTTCTCCCAAAAGACGGCAGGTCATTGCTTAAAACAAGAACTCAGTATGTGGTGGAAAATATAGCAGGTGGCTCTTTCTACTATTTTGGTATATTAAATACTCTTGGTAAAACATTTCATGAAATTGCTTCTAAAGTTCCCGACAGACATACGTTTAAATTACAGCTAAATTTTGATGGTCTGCCATTGTTTAAAAATTCATCTGTTCAGTTCTGGCCAGTACTGGGCAAGTTGCAAGAATATGCTACAAAAGGACCAGTATTAATTGCTGTGTTCTGTGGTGAATCAAAACCAACTTCATTGTCTGAGTACCTTAGTGCTCTTGTAAAAGAGTTAAAAACATTGAGTGATGGCTTCATCGTGGGTGGAAAGGTTTTTTTTGTCAAGGTATCTTCAGTTATGTGTGATGCTCCAGCTAGAGCCTTCATTAAAGGTATCAAATCCCACACTGGTTATGCTGGATGTGACAAGTGTGTTCAGTCAGGTGTTTACATGAATCACCGCATGACCTTCCCTGAGACTCATGCTGCATGTAGGACGGATGAGTCCTTTAGGGTCAATGCTGATGAAGACCACCATTTACACCAATCACCTTTGTTGGAAACAGACATTGGCATGGTTAGTTGTTTTCCGCATGATTATATGCATTTGGTATGTCTTGGCGTGGTGCGAAAGTGTTTGGATCTCTGGATGGGCAGTACTGGGCCTCTGCGGTGTCGTCTGTCCACACGTGAGAGTGATGCAGTTTCTGAAAGATTAATGGCTTTGAGAAGTTTTGTTCCAGTTGAATTTGCAAGAAAACCAAGGAGACTTTCAGAAAGATTAAGATGGAAAGCAACAGAACTGAGACAGTCTCTACTCTATACTGGTCCAGTTGTTCTTCGAGGTGTGTTGGCAGATGAAGTGTATAGCAATTTTATGTTGTTATCAGTTGCTATTAGCATTTTGGCAAATCCCACTTTTTGTTTTATGTTAAATGACTTTGCAAATACATTGCTTGTCTCATTCGTTGAGCACTTTAGTCAGTTATATGGTCCTGAGTTTGTAGTGTACAATGTACATGGATTAATTCACCTCAGTGATGATGTCAAGCATCATGGACACTTGGATCTTATTTCTGGATTCTCATTTGAAAATTATCTACAGAAATTAAAGAAAATGGTTAGAAAACCACACAGCCCTTTAACTCAAATAATTCGCAGGGTTTCTGAAATGGAAAGCATAAATCCAAAAAACACCACTCAAACACAAGACAACAAGACTCAGACTAACTTGGAGCACAGAGATGGGCCAGTGCCACAGTTATTTACAGGAAGAGTGTGTCAGTTTAGAGAATTAGTTACCAGTGGTGGTGTTATTAGGACGTCAGAAGGAGATAACTGCATTAAGTTTAACAACGCAGTTGTTTTAGTACAAAACATAGTCCTTTATCAAGACAAATTGTACGTTATTTATAAGGAATACAGCAGAAAAGGGACATTTTTTGATTACCCCATTGATTCTTGTGAATTGGAGGTTTTTGTTGTTTCACATTTGTCTTCAGATCTCAGATATGCAAGGCTTGAGGAAGATGTGCATGTGACCAAATATTTTAGGATGCCACTTGAGGTTCAGGGTAGGTTTGTTGTTTTCCCCCTTCTGCATTTGCAGTAATAGGACAGGAAATCTGTTTCTTCTTCATTTGACTTAGCACAAGAGGTATGTACCACATAGTGAGCTTTGTGGATACACAAGAAGTGGAAGTTGTCGCAGCCCTCTGGGTGAAAGATGGTGTTTGCCTGTGGCCTCCATATAAGAGTGAAGGTGTCCAGAGGGCTATCAAAATGCAGGAGCATCCTGGTGACAACTGGACCCCATACAAGATAAAAGTGTTATATACAGCAAGTATGTATAATTACCCTTATGCTTCAATTGATCACTGTTGGGAAAATGGATTAATTCGTAAATGTTTTTGTCTGCCCTTAACAGATCATTACAATGAAGCAAGAAGAAAGCTTCCACTTGCGGAGCAACAAACTGATCTCCAGTCAGAAGCTGAGGATGAGTCACTGAAGCCACCAAAAAGGAAAATAAAGTAAGCATTCATGCAATTGTATCACATATGATTGTGCACTTAAAGGACTAGTTTGGGGGGAAATCAAATCAACATGGTTTATCACAGAAGATGCAGTTGATTGGCAAATACATGTTTTACAGTATACAACAGGAGATGTTAAGCTAATGTTTACTTCAAAATCTACGTAAATTTGCTTTTAGATTAATTATAACATTCAAACTAAAGCTGGAATCTAGACCATTATCTAGGTAGCTTGAATGCACCTCAAATTAAAGCAAGGATACAAAATGAGTTGGTTTTTTTCATTAAGTATAAACATTAAAAATAATAAATAAATCTTCATGCAGTTCTATAACTATTAGATTAGAAAACTTGTTTATGCAGCTTATTAAGTTAGGGTAGTGTTTCAGCACTAAATACTCTAGGATTTTTGTTGAGTAGAACACTAATTTCTGCTGATTTTCTTCCACTATATTTCACAATTGGCTAGTTAACTTTCCTCAGTCTTAGCAAAGTTGTAATGTCTGTGGATTGATTAGTCTATAGTTATTGCAACCCCTCTCACAATACACTAAGTGACTTTAAAAATTGTTTTTCATACTTCAGGCCCTTAGTAATTGTATCCTACCTGTAGTTGCACAGTTCCAATGAGTGGATTAGAGTAAAAAGTGTTGTTAATCCTTTCTTGTCACATTTAATTGAAAGATTAGTATTTTATTTCTTTTTAAATTACATCTAAAAAATGTTTGTTTACATTTTGGTGGGATTCCATGTTGTGACTAAAAAAATATTTTGTCTCCAAAGACCGAACAAACGCCTGCTTGAAGATGGATATAACACTGACGAAGAGGCCTTGGTTCCCAAGAAGAATTTTTACCTCAAGCCCCCAGAATAAAGCAACCATTTAAAAAAACCACAGTATCACACCCTAGGGAGTTACATCCGCAGCCTGGTCCTCAGAGACAAAGCAGCGATACCTCATCTCTGTTGCACCAAATGTCTTCAGCTCAATCACTGTGCTGTGCAACATCAACTTCAGCCACTTCATTCCTGTCAGCAGCCTCACAATTGGGCCAAGAAAATTCATCTGAAAGGCATAGGGAAGTTAGTCTTGGTGCATCTCTTCGCGAGGCTATTGACATATCGGGCCACTCAGAAACTCCTGGTCTAACATGTGATCAGTTATGGCACCAAGACCCTTATGAAGAACAATCACACATCCAGAGTCATCAAATAAACTTGTGGCACCAGGAACCACCAATACAGTCCCAGCACCAGGCAGCTCTATCAGTATGGCAGCAGGAACCAACAATACAGTCCCAGCACCAGGCAGCTCAATCAGTATGGCAGCAGGAACCACCAATACAGTCCCAGCACCAGGCACCTCAATCAGTATGGCAGCAGGAAGCCACTCCAAGATCAGCCAAGGAACAACTTAAACTTCAGAGGCTCAGAAGTGCCTCAATTTGTGAACAAAATTGTGCAAGTAAGTAATTTTGTTTTATATTATTATTTCTATCCAACTGGTTGTCAGCTTATGCTGAGTGTATGTTATATTTATCAAATGCCCTAATGTCACCCCTTACTTTTGTTGTTCAATTTGTTTCAGCACTACTGCATGACCTGTTGACAAAGCAGGAAATAATAATTGAGCAACAGAGGAACTTAATAAGAATGGTCCAAAATCTGAAGACTACCAGCACTAGGGAAAATGCAGTTGATTGTGGCTTGGATCAAAGGCACCTTCCTGTTGAAGACCTTTCTTCACTGATGGATCTAGAAAATGATCTCAAATCCTCTCCAGACAAGAGAAAAAAACTGGTATGCAAGATTGTTATAGTTAGTTCTATTTGAAGTACAGTTATTTGCTAGACTAAACACATTGGGCCCTATGTCAGATGCTCATTGTTATCCCTCAAAAAAGTGGTGCACCGCTTGCGCATACACCCCCTACTGATTAAGCGTAGAATACAGAATAAGTCAGAGCGCACATGGTTCTTAAATGGAATGGCAAGTGACACGCTGATTGGTTTATTTCATGTTGCGCCCATAACACACCCATAATTAATTTTAATTAATTTTACATGCCTTTTATGCGTTTTGAGCTGCGCAAGGCTTATTTCTCTGTACCCATGATACCAAAGACCTATATATTGCCAAAATAGGGCCCACTGTGTAAATTGTAGCTGGTGTATTATTTAAAGCCTTACTGTTTAAAGTCCTTTCAAAAAACATTAGAAAATTTGAGTTATTAGTAGATAATGCCTACGTGATTGACTAAAATGACCTGTAAATAAATTTTTTTCAGGAGTGGTGGCAGCAGAAACAATGAATAATACTATGGTGTATGTGCTGAGAATGTGGTTTGTCACAAAAATGTATAATGCCTGTGTTGCTGATGCATATTTGAAATTTCTCCAGGTGCTTGAACTAGGGCTAATTGGTGGTGCTGATATCAAGGACACTGTGGAGAATTTTGAAACAGGCCATTAAAAATAATTTGGCTAAAACTGTCAACTGGCGAGGGGTGAATGGAAAGACAGGCTTTCAAAGCTTGGAGCTGAAGAGTGTTGTAATTGGTAAGTATATTTGCTGATGATTTTATACATCTTATTGGAGCTAATCTTAGACAAATAACAGTTTATACTTGGGCCTGAGGTTATGAAGCATATATATATTTCCTTTTTGCATACTCTCATTTCCTTTTTTAGTTTTAGACCACAGGTTACTCTTCTTGTTAAAGTTATAAAGTGACTTATAAACATTCAATCTATCCAGTCATGTTTTTGAACATTACTACTACTTTTTCTGACCCACCTGCAAAAGCTATAATCACAAAAAGTATCTGTTTATAGTTTAAAGTAAAATCTTTAACATGAGTTAATATTGTGTAAATTATATTTTTTACTTTAACAGTTATGCAACAATAAAAATGCCTATGATTGTACTAATGTCTTCGCATTGTTCTGTGCCCATCTGCTAGAAGCTGTAAGAAGAAACCCACTGTGCACCAATGCCACTGACATAGAGGTTGAAAAAGTAATAAGAAGATGGTTTCATCTTGCTGGTGATCGGGAGGGTGGGAGAAAGAGGAGGAAACAAATAGCCGAAGACATGGAGAGCAATACATCAGGAAAAAGCATGTAATGGACAATACAATGCCGCACTGGAGAGCGAATAAAGACATTGGACTGTAAAATGAAGCACACTGGACTATACAACAAACCACACTGGAGACTACCTCAAAACACTGGACTATACAACAAACCACGCTGGATGCTACGTCAAAACACTGGACTGTACAACAAACCACGCTGGAGACTACCTCAAAACACTGGACTATACAACAAACCACGCTGGATGCTACGTCAAAACACTGGACTGTACAACAAACCACGCTGGAGACTACCTCAAAACACTGGACTATACAACAAACCACGCTGGAGACTACCTCAAAACACTGGACTATACAACACGCTGGAGACTACCTCAAAACACTGGACTATACAACAAACCACACTGGAGACTACCACAAAACACTGGACTATACAACACACTGGAGACTACCTCAAAACACTGGACTATACAACACACTGGAGACTACCTCAAAACACTGGACTATACAACACGCTGGAGACTACCTCAAAACACTGGACTATACAACAAACCACACTGGAGACTACCACAAAACACTGGACTATACAACACACTGGAGACTACCTCAAAACACTGGACTATACAACAAACCATGCTGGATGCTACGTCAAAACACTGGACTGTACAACAAACCACACTGGAGACTACCTCAAGACATTGGGAGCTGGTGACTGCATCAAAAAACGTTATTTTTTGTTATTCTTTCTCTGTCAATTTAGGTCAAAGCTTTCTCTAAAGCCAAGATATGTGTTCACATTTGTTGGCTTTAATGCTTGAATGTTGCAGGTTAATGCAGCAGACTACCAGTTAATTATGGTTTTGTTGTGATGGTGATATCACAGCCACCATTTTGTTACATTGCTCCTTGTAGGCCTACCCTTTAATAGTTCTACAGTGTTGTCTACTTTAATTATGTTACAAGGTAATGTGGGTAGGTAACTAAGTTTCAGTTGCTTGTTTGCAATATTGCACATATGTTAATAAAATACTTTGTTTATTTGTGACTTGTAATAAAGTGACTTAAATATAGAAATAGGCTTTTTGGGTAGTATTGGCTATGTTGTGGCTTAAATCTGGGTCTTCTGCCTCACCTGTGGGTGAGTTGCAGCTGTATTTTGGGGGTGTAGTTTAAGGTGTGGCTGAG
Source organism: Brachyhypopomus gauderio (assembly GCF_052324685.1). Taxonomy (NCBI): domain Eukaryota; kingdom Metazoa; phylum Chordata; class Actinopteri; order Gymnotiformes; family Hypopomidae; genus Brachyhypopomus; species Brachyhypopomus gauderio. The sequence continues at coordinate 1,187,034 of NC_135213.1, forward strand.
TTTTGGCATTTTTCTGGCACGGGTTTGGTTTGACTGTGGTAAGTGTAGTTTGGGCCAGTTTTGGGCCGTAATTCCATGAGGCAACTGGGCCAAATCCGGTGGGCCAAATTTGCTATCTGGGAGTGATGTACACCACAACAGCTGTGCTAATGCCCTTACGTAAAAATCCTTGACACATCGTCCCTTCTTGCTTAGGCATTCCCATTGACAAATTTGTTTAAGAGGAGAATTGTTATCGGATATCCTGACACCGACCACCACCGCCTGGATGAGGACACTGCCACCGCAGACACGACCACCCATCCAACCACAATCATGGGCAGTCATGGCCTGGTGGTAGAGAACTGGTCTTGTGACCAGAGGGTCACACTAGTATTCACTAGTGTGTGTGTGTTCTAACTGCACAGATGGGTAAAAAGCAGAGGACAAATTTCGAAAAATCACAATTGACAAAATATGGCACATTTTACAACTGACACAGAAATGAGAGCCTGGGTGGCTGAGATCTGTGAAAAAAGTTTAAGTCGTGCATCACACCATGGAGACCATGACAATTTGCATTGCCTTCCTGAGCTCATACTAGGGCTGAAAGATTAATCGTTTTTTAATCGACATCGCGATTTGTATGGATGCGATTTTCCAATCAAAAGAGCTGCGATTTGAACGCAAACCAGGAAAAAATCAACCCAACAACAACTAAAAAACGCGTGAACGGCCTGCTGTTGACCAATCAGAAGCCGCTAGTCATGCACATCCCTAAGGCAGAAACCGAAAGACAAGCAGCACTGTGCTCGACATCAGGAAAAAATATTAACCTTTCATCTGAGCAACCGTGCGAGGCCCAAAGTCCAGTGGACGAGTTGGTATCAAAGAAAAATGTCACATTGTGTGTGTGGGAGCATTTTGGTTTCAGGAAAACTGACATTGGCCAAAAACAGGTACTGTGCAAGACGTGTCGAGCATCGGTGCTAACCTCACGAGGTAACACCACTAAACTCTATCAACACCTGAAGAAACATCATCGACAGCTGTACGATGAGTGCATGTTAAAAAGGTCCAGGGATGAATCCCTACCTCAGGCACAATTACCTGGTACCACAGCCAGGCAAACTTCAGTTACACAGGCGTTCAACCGCATTGCGCCATATGAAAAAAGCTCGCGAAAGCACCGCGAGATAACTGATGCTATCGTGAAGTACCTGGCTAAAGACATAGTACCGATTTACACAGTGTCCAAAAATGGCTTTCAAAACATTCTCTTGACAAAAGATACCAGCTTACATCCTGCACATACTTCAGCCAAGTCGCAATTCCAGAACTGTACACTACATGTAGGAACAAAGTTGAAACAGAGCTAAGAAGTGTGGAGTATTACGCGTGGTCGAGCCAAACTGCTGAACCTTACCTTAAGCTAGAAACGTACTTGCTGTTTGCCCATGCGTTCGCGTAGACAACCGGCTGCGTTGTGAATGTTACTGAGAGCATACTAGCCTATGTGCAACGCGTGAAACTGGAGGCTTCCACTAGAGGGCAGAACGTAGAAAGGGCTTCGGTATTTTAACGATGCAAATATGGCAACACTCGAGGAGATTAGCCTTTGGGTAATTTTACGGTCACGGCAGAAAAAACAACGACAGCGATCCCTTCGTAGGTGGTATGTAAGGCCGTTAAATCAAAGACGTGAGAATGGCGAGTTTGTGTCGTTGGATATCGTTGTGTCCATTTTGATGCTGGTTAGCAGCTACAGTGCCCCTAGCGGTTTTGTGTGTGTGTGTGTGTGTGTATATATATATATATATATATATTAGTGCTGTCAATTCCAGGTGCTGCGATTAAAAGTCCTCACCAGGATTTTGCTCAAGCTTGCTAGATTTTCTAATTAGCAATCCAGGTAAAATTAGTGGAATCAACACAATCCAGGAAGCCTGAGCAAAATCCTGGTGAGGACTTTTAATCGCGGCACCTGGAATTGACAGCACTAATATATATATATATATATATATATATATATATATATATATATATATATATATATATATATATATATATATATATATATATAATGAATTATTTTCATTCACATGAATAACAGTAATCAAGACAGATGACACTTTTTGTTTGCTTTTATTATGGATTTCATTCTAGTATTTTTCAAATAATTTTTCCCCCTTAACTACGATTTTTCAGCAAATGCACTTAAAGATGACAGAGTTGACCGAGCAGTTGCAAGCAGAGCAAGAAGCTGGTTGGACATTATATACAAATATATTTGTATAGCGCTTTTCACAACATATGTTGTCACAAAGTGCTTTACAGGAAGAAGAAGTCGGATCTGACAGCAGCTCAGAAAGAATTCAACCTTCCTGAACATTCACTAATTACAGAGTTTCAGACAAGGTTGGGAACCAAAGAGAAGATGATTGAAAGGATTCTGGAGCAAAGTAAGGCCCTAATTCATGTGCTGTCAGCTGATAGGAGGACGCGCCACCTAGTGCTCACCTGGCAAGACACAGAGGTTCTAGAGTCAATTCAGAAGGCACTGCATCCTCTTCAAGAATTTACTGATGCACTATCAGGAGAAGAATATGTCAGTATCTCATATCTAAAGCCAGTGCTCCATCTTCTAAAGACAAAAACCCTGGCAGAGGATCCAGAGGACACAGACCTGACAAAGTCAATCAAATCTAGAGTCATTGGCTACCTCCAGGATAAATACAGTGATCTGATCACACAAGAACTGCTTGATACTGCATCATTTTTAGACCCCCGATTCAAGACCAACTATATTGGCAAAGAAAATATCCCTGCTGTTAAAGCAAGAATGAAGGAAGAAGAAGCAAAGAAGGTAAATAAATGGTTGGGGTTTGTAAAGATGATGTCTTCTACATAAGTAATACTACCAATTACAGTTATCAATCATAAACTGTGCATGTTTTTAAAAAATAATATTAAAATATTTGGTTGTATTTTTTAATGATATAGGAGAAGAGATCACGTGTTACAGAGACAATGAGGTCACTTGGCAGCTACTTCAAGAGTACTGCCATGTCTCGAGACTCATATGTTCAGCTTAATGATGCCATTGAAACAGAGCTAAGCAGCTACTTGTTAACACCAACCACTGATGAAGAAATAAATCCCCTGGTGTGGTGAAAACTTCACCAAGTGAATTTTTCAATATTGAGCAGGCAGGCCCGCAAATATCTTTGTGCATCAGCAATAAGTTCACCCTCAGAAAGGCTCTTTAGTGCAGGAGGCAACATTGTGAACTGTTAGCGTTCATGCCTTAAGCCACATAAGGCGGACATGCTCATCATTTTGACAAGAAACCTGTAATCACTGTCATCAGTGAAGATCTTCCTCCTTGTCCAGATAATCTCCATCTTGACCCACTGTCTACTGCCATCATTGTCGAGGGAGGTATTGTAATGGACAATCTACAGAACCTACCTCAAGCAATGTGCATCTTGTTTGGGTTGGTGTATGCTTTACATTAGGATTACCCCAAAGCCATGAAGAACACTTTCAACTTTAATCAAAGAGTGCTGCTCAGCTTGGGGCAGAACAAGCTTCCACCTAAACTACAAACTCTTAAAAATATTCTATTGAGTTAGAATATATAATCAAGAGTGATGTTAAGACAGCTCACGTTCTCTTTCTTACAGTTGTTGAGGAACTGAATCACAGTGCTTTGAAATGTACAGCCCAATAGTTCATTAGGAAGTTATGTTTACAGGCTGTGGATATTATGATAATTTCATATATAATTTTTTGCTGGCCTATATTTGCACAGATGTCTTCTTTTAAATGGAAGCCAGGCCTATTTTCAGCAGACTGTGACTTATAATAAATAAATAAATAAAATGGCATGTAATTGAACATTGAACTGTCAGTACCTTGATTGTATCATTCTGTTATTTTAAAAAGAATGGAATCTGTTTTTCATTATTGTATAATGAGTATTTCAAGTACTAAAGTTATACAAGTAGCTAAAACTTACGTGGTCTTTTTAAGGCAATCGGTTTGCATGGTTTTAACAAGTAAATCAGCTTGATGTTCAAGTAAATATAACTCACAAAATATAAGTTGCAGGAACTGTCACATTAGTTAGCCAAACTAAAATAAATTATTTATCTTAAATGCACACACAGTTGACTTCACTGCAGTTGATTAAGTTGTTTGAAATGGTAATCCTGCGGAGACTGTACTTAAAAGTCACTTAAAGTAAATCATCAAGTACTCTATATACTGTTTTTCAAGTTATTTTAACTCCAGCACAAGTAAACTTTACTAAATAAACATTAGTTAGTACAACATGCCATACCTATTTCTCTTTAGTTTTTTTAAGGCAATCAGTTTGCATGCTTTTTTAAAATAAGGTTAACTAATTAGATTTTACAGTGTAGCACAAACGAATGAGACCAGTTTGGCATGATTTGGACGTGGAGAGGGGGCTGGTGACGTCACGCGTGTGAAAAATAAAACGACTGTAACTTTACAAAGCCAGTGATTGAAGCATTAATTTTGATGGCACAAATGAGACTATGGAGAAATTTGGACGTGGAGGGGGGACTGCGTGACGTCACCGGTCAGAAAATGTATTTTTAGATTACTCAAAAGCCTTAATAGCACAAACGAACTGCAGTGTTATTTCAGCATTTTGGGTTTGGGGGGGGGGGGGGGGGGGGGGCAGCTTCTCGCAGGTCATTATGAGGTCTCCATGACTGAACACCCACTCTACTGGTGCATTGGTGGCAAATCAACACCAAGCTAACTGGGTAAACATTAGGTTGTTAAAATTAACACACTAACTGTGACGCTAAGCTTGTTTGTAAGCAGGTGTTAATAACCTCTCAGGCAGCGACTAACCTTTCCGGGTGGGTTTTCAGGTGGCGAATAAAATTAGATGTGGTGGAACCAGCGTCCTGTATTTTTATGCCCCACACGCTGCAGTTTGCTGCTCTTCTATTTGCTACTTTTGCGAAGTTTTTCTACCCAAAACTTATTATGAATATTGGAACATAAGCGAATGTCCACACCAGTGCTGCCATGATCACGATGGTTTGTGGAGATACCCCTCGCTGCAGAAGCAAAAGTCCAGGGAGTGGAGCTGGATCTAGATCCAACTCCTCCCACCGTCGTGTTTTCATTGGCTCTATCCCTGATATGTTCCAGGCTTTGTCGTCACCCTTGGGGTCTGGCTGGGTGTGGTGGACCCATTGCATTTTTTGTTAAAATAATCAGATTTAGCCCAATTGCAAGTAAAATAAACAATACATATGTTAAATTAGTTTGCTCTTATTTATTTATTAGTTACATTTTTATTAAAATGTAACACAATAAGGAAATGAATCATAAAACATGCTGGCTGACAGGCTGGTCCTATGGCTAGCTGCTCACGGGCTGGTGCTAACAGAGCTGGCTGCTGCTCATCCTCCTTTTCATTATCAGTATCAGACTCTGATATTTCAGAAATGTGATCCTGAAATTTCTTCTTCTGAATCACCATCAACATCCTCTGTCTCTTCCAATATCAGCTGTAAGGCAGTCTGAACTGAGAATCGCTTTGCCATCTTTTATAGCATTTTTAGCATTTATAGCATCATGTCCCCATGATTGGGTGAAACACACACACACACACACACACACACACACACACACACACAGGTCCAGAGAGGAGGGAGGGATAATGAGGGCTGAGAGAAAAGATGCTTCTTTCAGATCTCACCCCTTTGTCTCTATAGAGATTCTTCGTCTGCTGTCTGACAATATGCAATCAACCCCTGATGTGACACCCATCAAAATTGTTGATGGTTGCCCACCTTTGCATGCCAAACACCTCTGTCCTTTGTTTGTATATCCTTTAAAGTCATACTGACGACTATCAACTACCTAACTCAATGTTGATTGCCCACTTTGACTAGCCCATGGCCCAGTGGACCCTAGACCCTGTATGTAATACAAATGTGAAGGGGGGTGTACGGGGGGGTCAGTGGACTCTGGCCCCTGTATGTAATACAAATGTGAAGGGGGGTGTACGGGGGGGTGGGCATTGAAAATATTTTCTGATTTATGTTGCTCACGGAAAATGAGCCAAGGACCAATGAATCTCAGTTAAATAGATTCAGAAAAATAAAAAATGGAATAATTTTTTTTAAGCTGATTTTTTAAAAATGGGTCCCACAGACCCTTGGACCATATAAGGGATGTACTTACCAGCAAGGGTAGAAAGCTGCGACGACACTCCCCCAGAGACCAAAGGTAGGCAGAGAAAGACCCGGGAATCCCACCCACCCACGGACCCTCCAGGAGCAGTGGAGTCCCAGGGCCGCACTTCCCAGTGACACCCGCATGCCCGCCCCCGCAGGCGGGAGAGTGAGACCCCGGTATAATGCTATTTATATTTTTCCATCCAACTATAGATGCATATCACGGTTTTGAAAAAAGGACAGACGCTTTCAGTTGTGCAGTGCACATGTTCTAGTATATACCACTGTCCATTCTGCACACCTGAAGTGTACCTGGCTTCCTGGATTGTGTTGATTCCACTAATTTTACCTGGATTGCTAATTAGAAAATCTAGCAAGCTTGAGCAAAATCCTGGTGAGGACTTTTAATCGCGGCACCTGGAATTGACAGCACTAGAAAAAAGTAATTTTTATTAAAGGTAAAAAAAAAATGAAATAGCACATATTTATTATTGTTATTATCATCATTATTCCTGTCCACTTTTACATTTTCTTGTAAACTTAAAAAACATGTCTTGTGTTATTTAAATAACATTTAAAGGACATTTTGACGGTAAAAGTCTTAAGGGTGAATTTATTGGATTTATATTTCCTGGTCAGAAAACGTAAGCGACACGTAGGAGGAGTTGGATTAGATGCAGCTCCGCCCGCCCCCTGGACCGACCAAAAGAAACTATGGATGGTGGGAGGAGTTGGATCTAAATCCAGCTCCACCCCCTGAACTTTTGCTTCTACAGCGACGGGTACTTGGATTTGTGTCACGTAAAGCTCGGTTTATACTTGACACGTAGCGACCAGCGCGAGGGTCCACGTGCCAAAAACGTTACGTCAGCGGGAAGTGAAAAGCATACAGACAGGCGGAGAAGAGATTGTCAAATGAAACACAAAAGAACATTACAAATAAAAGATTGTTCACGAGTCTCAAATCACGAGTCCAAGTCGAGTTGGAAGTCTTTTGAATGCAAGTCCAGTTAATGGGCGACCAAGATGGCGGCGCAGGTGTTTTCACGTTTGTCTCTGCGTTTGTTTGTGTAGATTAAGTGTGCTTATAAACATTAAGTGTGCTTATACTGGGTGAGCTACCGGGTTTGGATAATATATCTGCGGATTTAAAATTACTAAAATATTTACAAACTGTAATATAATTTAGACGCGTAAAATACGCGCAACTTGGAGGACACTCGGTATCATGAAAGCTGTTGGCCTGTTACTCCTGCTTGCTTACATGCTGAGCTTACCTGGGGGATGTGTTCTGGGACCCAGTGAACAGCTGAGCGCATTTTGGATTGTTTCCACGAGGTCTGGTACGATGGTGCTTTCTCCGATTGCTGCTCCCTGCCTGACTTTGCTCGCTGCTTTGGCCGGGCCCCCGCTGGGGCTGCTGCCCTGGTGGGCAGAGCCGCGACCTGTATCCACCTCTGGTCGTGAACGGGGATCCTGCACTACACGGCCAACAAAGCCAGCAACCCACTGGATTATTTTATTCCTGCTTCTCTCAGGTAACATTCACCCCAATCCTGGACCAGAGCGGATTGAATTTACGACCCCTGATGAACTAAAAAATAGTAGTGGCTTGCGTTTTTTTCATGTGAATGTACGCAGCCTGGTAAATAAAATCGACGAAATTCGTCTGTGGGCAAAGTCGACAGAAAGCGACATCATTGTTCTCTCGGAGACTTGGCTTAAATCGTCAATTACAAACAATATGCTTCGTATAGATGGATATAACCTCTTTCGGTCAGATCGTTTGTGTAAAGGAGGAGGTGTTGCTATTTATGCCAAAACATCATTGAACTGCTGTTGTGTTGCAACAATATCGAAGCCAAAATGTTTTGAACTGTGTGCCATCAAAGTGGACCTCCCCAATAACACAAATTTTTTTTTTTTGACAATTATTTTTATTGTGGAAAATATTAAAAGTACAAATTACAAGAGAATATCGATTACACAGTTTTCCATTTTCTATCTTACACAAGAACAAATAAACAACAAAAATACACCCTCCCCACCCTAACCCCTAGACATAAAACTAAAATTATTTAGGCAAAAGAAGGCAAGTGTATCTGAAACCATTATCACTACATATACATAAAATTCACACAAATACAGGAGCGCGTTTACACAAGTACATCTGCCTACACCTTATGGCTTTAGATACATCATTCACAGAAAAACACAACTGTAATGCCAGAAAGCGCGACAGTGTATTCCGTAACAGGTCTTATGCTGATCATATTTTAGATAGAGTTATCTATAAATTACTCATACAGATTGGGTGTTCTGAACAGTGTCAGGCATAAATGTAAGCGTTCCAACATATGTTAGGACTTGTTCCCAAGTGAAAAGAAATTTATCCCTAGACCCTCTAAGTGAGTATTTTATCTTTTCCAATTGAATAAATCGCATCAGATCGCTCAGCCACATGGATGCTTTCGGGGGGTTTTTTGACTTCCAGTGAAGTAGTATTCTTCTGCGTGCCAGCAGTGTTGTAAAAGCAATAATGTTTTCATTTTTTTTCGTCATTATCTCATTAGAGACTCCAAATATGGCTGTTAGTGAGTTAGGCTGAAAGTCAATATTTAGCGCCTCTGATAGGGTGTTAAAGATCACAGACCAATAGGTCGCCAGAGCAGGACATGACCAAAACATATGAGTCAAGTTGGCGGGGGTGTTACCGCATCTGTCACAGCGAGTGTCCAAGTTAGGATATATTTTGGCTAGGTGTGTTTTAGAAAAATGGGCTCTATGTAACACTTTGAATTGTATTAGACTCAGCCTTGCACAAGATGTGCTTTCGTTTACCCTTTGTAAGGCACAACTCCAAGTGTCCTCTCCCAATTCCGTTCCTAACTCACTCCCCCAGTCCCTTCTGATCTTCCCAAGGGTCACGTTTTTAAGTGAAGCTATGCATTCATGTATTCTTGAAATGAGTCCTTTGGATTTAAATGGAATCTCTAATATATCATCTGCTACTGAATTAAGAGATATATTTGGAAAGTTAGGATCATGACTTCGAAGGAGGTGGCGAATTTGAAAATACCGAAATAGGTTAGACCGATGAAGACCAAATTTTTGTGATAAGTCATCAAAGCTTGCGAACACAGAATTTATGTACAAATCTTTAAGTTTGGAGATACCCTGTCTTTGCCAGTGAAAGAACATAGAGTCCAGCCTAGCTGGGGGGAAAAGATGATTATTGCATATAGGGCTTGTGTATAAAAGATGTTTGAGTCCGAAATCCCCCCGGAATTAGGCCCAGATCTTAAGTGTATTGATGACAACCGGATTGTTAGTAAAGTCTGATAATGAAAGTGGAAGATTACTGGTAGCCAGAGCCATGAGAGATGTTGTCTTACAGGATATAGCCTCGAGGCGGCACCAGTCTGTATCCGGTGTATGAAACCAATGAGTAATTTTCAGGATGTTTGCAGCCCAATAGTAATAACACAGATTTGGGAGGCCTAAACCCCCCTTTAATTTAGGTCTCTGTAAAAGTTCTAAACGCAATCTGGGGTTTCTACTGTTCCATATGAATGTATTGAAGGCTTTATGAATAGATTTAAAGAAGGACTTTGGGAGGTAGAGTGGGATACATTGGAACAAATAGAGAAATTTAGGAAGCACATTCATTTTGATACAATTCACCTTCCCCGCCACCGACAAGTTAAGTGTTCTCCATTTCTTTAAATCTAGTTTAATTTTCTCGACTAGGGGGTAAAAATTTTCCTGATATAGATCCTGCATGTTTCTCGTAACATTAATGCCTAAATATTTAAACCCGTTTCTTGAGATTTGGAAAGGTAGGGCACCATCAGGGATTCGAAGAGCCAAATTGTTAACAGGGTAGCATTCGCTTTTACCAAAGTTCAGTTTATAGCCAGAAATTGTGCCGAATCTATTAAGAACACGAACAATATGTGGTATATTAGGAATAGGGTTAGATATATATAATAATAAGTCGTCTGCATATAAAGACAGTCTGTGCTCTTCCCCTCCTCTATAAATTCCACTTATTGAGTGTAGCGATTTGAGTGTGATTGACAAGGGTTCTATGGCCAAAGCAAAAAGCAGTGGACTGAGAGGGCAACCCTGTCGGGTTCCTCTAGACAGTTGAAAATGTTGTGATTTCTTACCATTTGTGATTACTGAGGCTCTGGGTGAGGAATATAGAAGTTTTATCCACGAAATTAGATTAGGGCCATATCCAAATTTTTTTAAACAAGCAAACAAATATTTCCATTCAACCCTGTCAAAGGCCTTCTCCGCGTCAAGGGAGATAATCACCTCTGGAGTATCGACAGAAACCGGAGTATAAATAATATTTAACAGTCGGCGAATATTGGTAAATGAATGTCGTCCCAAAATAAAACCAGTTTGGTCAGTAGAAATCACGTCCTGCATTGTGGACTCTAAGCGCATAGCAAGGACTTTAGCTAAAATCTTCACATCGCTATTTAATAGAGAGATAGGACGGTATGATCCACAGTCAATTGCATCTTTACCAGGTTTAAGCAGAAGGGTGATTGATGCCTCTGTAAGTGTTTGAGGTAATAAACCATGGGATAGTGAGTCGTTAAACATGTCCAGAAGAAGAATGGATAATTTGTTAGAAAATATCTTTAAAAATTCGATTGGGAACCCGTCAGGGCCGGGGGTTTTGCCACTTTGCATTGCCTTGATTGCATTAATAATTTCTATGTTTTGCAATGGGAATTCGGCTTCCTTCATATGTTGTGTGTTGATAGAAGGAGTCTGGAGGCTATCAAAGAAACGGTCCACTTCTGCACTTCTGTCTCCGTTTATTTCTGACTTATAGAGATTGGAATAAAAAGACGCAAATGTTTCATTAATTTCACCAGGATCAATAGTTAACACCCCGTTCGGTTTCCTTATTTGTGGGATCTGTTGGGCAGCTGTCCGGCATCTAAGTTGATGTGCCAGAAGACGCCCGGCTTTTTCACCATGCTCATATATATACCCACGTGAGTTCAACATGAGTCGTTCCATATTTCTGGTTGATAATAGATTATATTTAGTTTGAAGGTCAATTTTTTTTTTATAAAGTTCAGGAGAGGGGGATATTGAATATTGAGCATCCACTTCGCTTATAGCCTTAATGAGTTGTTCCTGTTCAGTCCTACACATTTTATTAATCTTAGCTGAGTAAGCGATAATCTCTCCTCTAATAACGGTTTTCAATGCCTCCCAAAGCAGTGAGGGTGAGACATCATTGCTCTTATTAAACTCTACATAATCATCAATCTTTTTTGATATTAGCTCACAAAAGGCACTATCAGCCAGTAACGTCCTATCCAGTCTCCAAGAAGGTAGTTCCCTATTGTTAAGCGGGAATGAGATATCCAATAATACAGGGGCATGATCCGATTCAATTATTGCAGAGTATTCAACATTTGTGACACAGGGCAAGAGGTTCCTATCAATAAAAAAATAATCTATTCTACTATACGAATGGTGCACCGGAGAGAAGAAGGAAAAAGCTTGGCCCTGTGGAAATAAAGAACGCCAGGGGTCAACATTGCCAGTTCGGTCCATAAAAACTGACATAGCTGTGGCCATTTTTGAGGGATGTACCGGTTTGGGGTTAGAACGATCCAGTGCTGGATTGACGACACAATTTAAATCTCCACCAAAGATTAAATGATGCGAGTTTAGATCTGGGATAAGAGAGAAAACTTTTTCTATAAATTTAACATCGTCCCAATTCGGGGCATAAATATTGACCAAAACAACAGGTTTGTGGAGGAGATGCCCTGATACTATAACAAAGCGTCCCTGTGGATCTGAAGTAACAGAGGTTACGCTAAACTGAAGTTTTTTATGTATCAATATTGCTGTTCCTCGAGTTTTGGAGTCTAATTTTGAATGGAATGCCTGGCCTACCCAAGATTTTCTGAGTCTAATTTGATCTTTTATTAATAAATGTGTTTCTTGAAGAAAGATAATTTCAGATTTTAAGTGTTTGAGATGGTTAAAGATTCTGGCCCTTTTAACGGGTCCGTTTAAGCCTTTTACATTCCAGCTAATGAAACGTACTCCTGTCCTGCTTACACTAGGTCTTTTTCCATAATCCTATGAGAATAGATAAACAAATAAGAGCAGATAGTACAGTACTTGGATAGAATGGTAGTGACAGCATACACGGTTTTATGACTAGCCTCTCTAAAAGTGTAGAAGAAAATAAAACAAAATAAAAAATAAAAGAAAGTCTAGGGGTGTCCCTTCCCATATCCCTCTCCCAATCTACAAACATGAACAAAACCAAACCTAAACCTATACTTGACACTCTCATCGAGGCAAGCTGCAGGCCCAACACTGCACTCAAACTACCGGTTATACGACCTATGAATCCTCCTAGCCTTAAGGGCTCCCAATAACTTTTAACCCATTACAATTTACATAGCTTCTAAGATAAAACGCGCGCATATAGTAACACAACAATATGATAAAAGAACATAAATGTGTATAATGTCCGCAGCTGTGGGTTGAGTAACAGCATGAGCAGCCATACCTTCAGCAATATGGTTGTTAATACGAGAGATCTCAATGATGAAGTCACTGAATAGGTGCAGACACTATAACACATTAGAACTGTAAGTTACTGTTCAAACTTGAGAAGAAAAAAAGGGAAAATGGACTTCACTCTTTGCCAAATTTTTGTTCGTAGAACTTCTGAGCTTCCTCAGTCGAGTTAAAGATAAGTACGTCTCCTTCATACATCACACGCAGCCGGGCCGGGTATAGCTGATGAAATCGGACGTTCTTCTGGTAAAGTGCCTGTTTTATTCCGTTGAATGCGGCGCGTTTTTTCGCGAGAGCTGCGCTGAGGTCCTGGTAGATCCTAATAACGGTTCCTTGATATTTCAGTTCGTGATTCCTGGCCCATCGCAGTGCCGCTTCTTTCTGCTGAAACCTGGAAAAACAAACCAAGAATGGGCGCGGAGATTTCCTCCGACCCGACCGAGCAGTCGGAGATCGGTGAGCCCTTTCCAGTTCAGGTGGCGAAGCAAAAACCTCGGGTCCCATGGTCAGCGTTAACAGTTCGGACATGAACGTGAGCGGGTCTCTGCCATCCTCACTGCCCTCGGGGATGTTCAATACGCGAAGGTTAGCTCTTCGTGAGCGGTTCTCAAGATCATCGAGTCGATCCAGGAGGTCCTGTCTTTGCGTCTGGAGAGATTTAATAGTGGATTCCGCTGCAGATAAGCGCTCGAAATTATCCCCGGCCACGGACTCGACTGAGGTGAGGCGATTCTGAAAAGAGTTCACTGTGGTTTGCAACGAATCTAATGCGGCCTTTAGCGGTTTAATGGAATCGTGAATCAAAAGAAGAGAAATCTTCTTTAAGTGATGATCTCTGCTTCTCGAACTCTGCAGCGAGTTGATCTACAGATAGAAGTGCAGTAGTCATAGTATCTTCGGGACCTGTTGAAGTTTTTGTCGTCTTTGGGGGACTGTTAGCAAACACTGCTAACTTCCCTGCAGCACTCGTGGCAGCTCGCGTCGCCGGAGTTTGCGCTTTGTTATCAGGTTTTAGACTCTTAGAGTTACTCATTTTGCCATTAATGTTTAAAGTTTAGATTAATAAAGCACGTTTTATCGAAAGATTGAAATAAAGATTAACTATCAAGAGAAATTTAGAATTCGAAATGGGAGCCCTCGTCTATGCGTCTAACCCCTACATCGATAGCCGGAAGTCCCCCCCAATAACACAAATTTGACAGTGGTGGGTTGTTACCGCCCACCTTCGGCTGTGACAGAAGCAACTGCGGTACTCACAGACTTTTTACAGAAGCTCCCACACGAGTTCGTTGTTCTAGGTGATCTAAATTGGGACTGGTTATCTACCTCGACATTAAGGGACTTGTGTGATGCGCTACACCTCACACAGCTGGTACAGTCACCAACACGTCTTAATCCGAAAAAAATTGACAAATCTACACTAATTGACGTGATTCTCACAAATGCTCCAGTTAAGTACCCTGCTGTGGGCGTCTTCTCTAATGATGTTAGTGACCACTGTGCAGTCGTCTGTGTACGAAACTGTAAAGCATTTAAAGTGAAACCACGAATTATTTTGAAAAGAAATTATAAATGTTTTAATGAGCAGGCTTTTTTGCATGACATCCATCAAAGTGATTTAAATAGAGTGTGTTATATGGATAATGTAGATCTGGCATGGGATTATTTCAGAAACACATTTCTATCTATAATTGACAAGCATGCACCTCTACAGAAGATATAGGGTGAAGGGTAGGGATAACCCATGGTTTAACGAAACACTTGCAGGAGCCATTAGAGAAAGAAATGAGGCTTGGGTTAAAGCTAAACGGTTTAATGATGATAAACACTGGTTAATCTACAGGGCTTTAAGAAATAAATGTACAAGATTAATAAAAAATACAAAAAATGAGCATTACTTAAACCTAATACAAGAAAATCTAAATGACCCTAAAACATTTTGGAAATTAGTTAAATCTACCTCCGGGGATATGCCACCCCCCACCATACCTGAAGCTGTTAAAACAGAACAAGGAGAAGTGAGGGGTAAACAAAATTTAGTAGAGGTTTTTAATAGGCATTTTATTATGGCAGGAATGGTGACACAGGCGACCCTCTCAACCTCTAATGTGGGCAGTGAATCCTCAACTGTCTCTACTAACCTTTTGGATGCTTTTAATTTTTCATACATATCTGCTTATGAGGTACAAAAGGCGCTTTTAAACTTAAACTGTAAAAAGTCTGCTGGGTCAGATCATATTGAGCCATATTTTCTTAACACTAGAAGCGCCAAAGCTCCGGTCATTTGACCGCTGTGATGTCTACTAGAAGCGCCGCCTCTGGTCGACCTAATTATACCTAGAAGCGCCGAGCACCGGTCACTTGACCGCAGCAGCACAAAAAAAAATAATATCTTTGCACTGGATCCAATTTCAGAACCCTCCTCTCATGACTTTTCCCAGAATTGTCCTTTTAATAAACTAGTATTTTTACATTGTTAAAAGAAACCCTGCACATGCTAGTTTCAATCGATTTAGCTCGTATCTCTGTAATATTGTCGTCGTCGCCTACACTTCAAGACTGTGATTCTCTTTTCTGCCAGCGGGTGTCGCAAAGATTCGTATGTCATTTAATATTTAGTATAACTAAATAAAGATCAATAGTTTTCAAAACTAAATTATTCACAAAGTTCAAACTGATTATTGTGTAAAGACAAAACGGAATTCGTCCGTTGAACGAAAGTGAAAGTGTTTCACTTTCCAAAGTCTTAAAATATATACTTTATTTATTAATATTATTTAATATATACTATATATAAGTTTACGTCAATGGTTTTCAAACCGTGAGAGCGTCTTGCTTTGCCTAATAAATGCTTTGGTAGTTTGCAGGAATTCTGCGAATGGTAATTAGCCTACCTATCAAGTCAATATCTCAAAGAAATGATCTCTCGGGTATAATCCCTCTTCGCCAGGGCTAGCTGTTAGATACATACATTATGTATGGCTGCTTTTGACACACTGGCATTACAAAAGAATTAAGCAGAATGCAAGTTACGTATGTAAATGCATACATTTGCGAGCGAAACTGAGATGATGGCATGGGCGGTGCTGTTATGAACACTTTATTCACAATAGCATTCATGAGGCAACGTGAGCTATAAATTCGTCGGGACGCGGCTACACAGTTTGAGTGAAAACTCTGCTTGGGCGATCGAACAGCAACACAGTTTGCTTGAAAGCTCGGTTTTGGCGTTTGAACAGCAACATAGTTTGCGTGACTCCTCGGTTTGGGCGTTTGAACAGCAACACAGTTTGCTTGAAAGCTCGGTTTGGGTGATCGAACAGCAACACAGTTTGCTTGAAAGCTCGGTTTGGGTGATCGAACAGCAACACAGTTTGCTTGAAAGCTCGGTTTGTGTGATCGAACAGCAACACAGTTTGCGTGACTCCTCGGTTTGGGCGTTTGAAAGGTTGCATAGTGCATTATAAAAATGGCACAGAGAATCATGTACACCCCAAAGCAAGTGCTGGACATGCTGTGCAATATTGATGAGATGGAATCGGAGGGCGAACAATGTGAGGTGTCGGATGGAGAGGGCGAAAGTGAAATGGATCTGAATCTTGAATCTGATTCAGAATCGGACTCTGAAACTGAGTGTGGTGGTGACTCATTTCAGGCCAAAGACGGTACGGTGTGGTTTGAAACTGCTGGCAAACCTCGGGGTAGAGCACAAGAGTGCAATATTGTGAGAGAAACCCCAGGGCCTACGTGTTATGCCAAGGACAAAATTAAAAGTCCACTGACCAGCTTACTGTGTTTGACACAGAAATGTGGGGCACAATTCTGAAATACACAGAGGCAGAGGCTGAACGAAATAATGCTCAGTTCAAACTAACAGCTGACGAACTGAAAGCATTTGTGGGTCTCGTTTATTTGAGAGGTATAACAGCCGGTAAAAGCATGAAACTTGATGAATACTGGTCTGCTGACTTAGGAAATCCCATTTTCAAAGAGACAATGTCTAGACAGACATTCAGAGATATCATGCGCTATCTGCGCTTTGATGACAAGAGCACAAGGGCTGCCCGCCTTGCGACTGATAAATTTGCTATGATCTCGGAGATATTTGATAAATTTGTGAAAAACAGTATTGCTTCTTACACGCCCGGTGAGAACATAACTGTTGATGAGCAACTGTTCCCAACTAAAGCTCGCTGTCGTTTCACTCAGTACATGGCCAATAAACCCGATAAATTTGGGATTAAGTTCTGGGTGGCTGCTGATGTTGAAACAAAATATATGTTGAACGCCATTCCCTATCTAGGAAAAGATGAAAGCAGGCCGGCTGGTCAACGGTTGTCTGAAAATATTGTGTTGCGTTTGATGGAGCCTTTCACGGGTAAAGGAAGAAATGTAACGACTGACAATTTCTTCACTTCATTGGCACTTGCAAACACCCTTTTGGCGAACAAAACCACTATTGTTGGTACGATGAATAAAATGAGACGTGAGATGCCCCCATGTACACAGGCACAGTCTGAAAGATTTTCCACCAAGGTGTTGCGGGCTGGAAAAATAACTCTAACGATTTACCAGGCAAAACCTAAAAAAAATGTATGCATCCTGAGCTCAATGCATCAGACAGTTTCAATTGATAATGGCGCAAAGAAACTGCCTGAAACTGTTTCATATTACAACACGACTAAATGTGGCGTTGATGTTATGGATCAAATGGCACGACTGTATTCGGTGAAGGGAGGCACCCGTCGTTGGCCTGTCGCGGTTTTCTACAACCTCCTAGACCTGGCTGCAATAAATGCACATATATTGTTCAAACAGTGCATGAACGTTAACCTGAGCAGACGAAGGTTTATTCTCGAGTTGGTAAAGGAGCTGTGTGCACAGCAGAAAATGGCGAAAGCGGCTAGGGCAGTGGCACAAAAGCGAATTTTACCTGAAGCTCCTTGCCCGCCCTCAAAAAGAAAACAATGCCAAGTCGGCAGATGTTCAGGGAACAAAACGTATGACATCTGCCAGACATGTAAGCGACTGGTCTGTGGCAAATGTGCAAAGACTGCACCTAAGCTGTGTTTTGAATGTTGAGTTGTGTGAAGCTGACACACAAATCAAAACAAAGGGAACTTAATTTGAGGTGGTGAACGAAACTTATGCAATATACGCTAAAGAGAGACGGGATGCACCTGTTGGCCTGTAGCTGTGTTCTACAACCTCCAAAACCTGGCTGTAATTAATAAATATTGTTCAAACAGTGCATGAACATTAACCACAGCAGTGGAGGTTTATTCTCAAGTTCACAATTCACTACATAAATGGAACTTAATTTGAGGTGGGGAACGAAACTTATGCAATATACGCTACATGTAAATCACCGAATGGTGATAACGCTCGGTGATAACACGGTCGTTAGGACGTGGGATCACACATCGGCTATTCACCGATCAAACACCTCATTTGAAACGGCAACACAATACGGCGAGATAAAAAAGTGAACATTAGAGAGGACAGAGGCAACTATATTCGTGAAGCCATCCGTATCATTTTAATAATTTTGCGTTTTGTTACGCAAAGGTACATAGCCTACCTTTTATAATGATATTTTTGTAATTATTTTGCCTATTTATGCTTTTTGTTCTTTGTCTAACACAAAACATTATAGACATTTATTTGTAGATTTGTTATGTTCACCATAGCCTACAATTCACTAACATACACAACTTTTAGACATTAAAACTTGAAATGGCGTAACATTGAGTATACAAACAAACTTGCTTTAGCTCGGTCTACGGGCTTCACTTTGCTACTCTGAGTATCGAACAAGCTTTTTGTGGATGTGGGGGTGGAAGGCTGCAGCGCAGTCTGTAGCATTAGCAAGACAAAAGACGTGAACGCTTCACAGTGGGGGTGCGGGCCAGTGGGTTAGTGGTGTCGCGAACGTACATGATAATATAGTGACATATATGCCAACAGAATAACACACAGACAAATAAGCAAACTATTACACTAACCAAGCAAACTATTACATTAACCAAGAAACAAAACTGAAACTATATTTTGCATTTACATTTTCGCACAAACCAGGAAATGCAATATGAAACTAAACAAAACTGACAATGGGAAAGCTACTGAGAACAAGGTCACAAGGCACTGATTCTAAAAGGTTTAGTCACATTAATTTGTTAACATATTGACGTTACGTGCAAATGTCACCATTACGAATATTTTGTTTGGGCGGCTCATTCTTCCTTTTGTGCAAAACGCCATCTAGCGTTAATTATGTGTCAGTACCAGCTCCCCTGTGTAAAGACTCAGCGGTCTTTTGACCGCCCGAGGCGCGCTTTAAGTAGGTGAAAACAACACGGCGCTAGTAGGAGGTGGTGAAATCGGTCAGATGACCGGCCCTCCGCGCTTCTAGGTATAAGTATTTAAATGAGGCGCGGCGCTTCTAGTGTTAAACTAGCTGCAAGATTGATAGCTGACCCCATTTCTGCTATTTTAAATCTTAGTTTGATCAGCGGCTCTATTCCAAATTCCTGGAAATCTGCCCTTGTCTTCCCACTGTTAAAGGGTGGTGACCCTACTAATTTGGACAATTATCGTCCTATCTCCAGACTATCGGTTATGGCTAAATTATTTGAATCACTTATTAATGAACAAATAAAACATTTCTTGGCTAGCCATAGCATTTTAAGTCCTATGCAGTCTGGTTTTAGGCAAGGACACAGTACGATTACTGCGATAAAATCAGTGACAAATGAGATTTTTTCTGCTTTAGACAACAAAAACTCATGTGCTGCTCTTTTTATTGATTTGTCTAAAGCATTCGATACAGTCTGTCATGATCTTTTATTGCAAAGATTGAAAAGTGTAGGTTTTAGCCCCCCTGTCGTTAACTGGTTTTCTAATTATTTGAGTGGTAGATCTCAATGTGTAACCATTGATAACTGCACCTCATCCTCTTTAGAAGTTAAAATGGGTGTGCCCCAAGGATCAATTCTAGGCCCTATTCTGTTTTCTATTTATATAAATAACTTAGGTGTAGGTTTAAGTCCCACAAAAGTACATCTTTATGCTGATGACAATTTTATACACCATTGCATCATCAGTAGAAGAGGCTGTGATTTGCTTACAGTCTGCTTTTAATCTGGTACAAAATTCCCTTGTAGGGCTTAAGCTGGTTCTAAATACAAAAAAGACTAAATTCATGGTCTTTACACGTTCACACAAACAATGTAATGGGTCTATTTTTACCACTAATGGAACACAGTTAGAAAGGGTTTCCTCTTATAAATATCTAGTAGTATGGCTTGATGGAAAATTTTCTTTTAATACACATATTGAATGCCATAAAAAAACTTAGACCTAAACTAGGATTTTATTTTAGAAAAGGAAAGTGCTTCCCATACAAAGCAAGAAAAAGGTTAGTAGAGAGCACATTCTTATCAGTTTTAGACTATGGTGATATAATTTATATGCATTCTTCACAATTGCTATTGAAAAAGCTGGATGTTTTATA
The DNA here is from genome assembly GCF_052324685.1 of Brachyhypopomus gauderio. Taxonomy (NCBI): domain Eukaryota; kingdom Metazoa; phylum Chordata; class Actinopteri; order Gymnotiformes; family Hypopomidae; genus Brachyhypopomus; species Brachyhypopomus gauderio. Next base: position 1,207,335 of record NC_135213.1, read on the forward strand.
TCACTCTGCTCTGCGTTTTATTACAGGAACAGCAAATAGGACTCATCACTGCTTGCTATATGATATGGTGCAATGGTCATCTCTCTCTTTTAGAAGAAAGTTTCACTTTCTGACTTTTACTTTGAAAGCATTATTGGGTAACTTGCCACAATATATCTCAACATTGCTTTCTTTACACACTAGTACATACAGTTTACGGTCAACAAATAAGTTATTATTAATTGTACCCTCAATAAGGACTGATTTGGGCAAGACATCCTTCTCATACTATGCGGCATATGCCTGGAATGAACTCCAGAACACATTGCATTTAGAGACACTTCCTCCTGTCAATATTTTTAAAAACCTCCTAAAATCTACTCTTACAGAGCATTGCCATTGCTTTTAAATATGATTTCCATGAGTCTATTTCTCTAAATGTATTGTCAGTTGTGTTTATGAGAATTGTCTTGTTTTAGTTTTCTTTTTCCTTAGTGTATGTTGCATGTTTTAGTTTCATTCATATTTTATTTCTTTATTTGATTTTGTAGTTTGATTTTTGTCTTCAGTCCTCTTGCAGTTCTGTCTTGTGTCTTTGTATTTTTATTTTAAATGTTTAACTTGCTGCCTGCCACTCTTGGCCAGGACTCTCTGGAAGAAGAGCCATTGTGGCTCAATGGGATTTTTTCCTGGTTAAACAAGGGTTAAATAAAAAATAAAAATAAAAAAGTCTAAGTCGAGTCTGAAGTCACTTAAGTGCGACTCGAGTACGAGTCCCCATCTCTGCTTGGGTGTATGCATATTATGCATACTGATAATAATTATGCGTTCTGATAATAAATATTTTAAATAGTGTGTATACGTGTATTGGATCCAAGGGAGAATCAATACAAAAACCATTTAAAATGATTAAATGCAGATATATGTATTTTACAGAAAACACCTTACAGAATCCGACTAAGGTAGATGAGGTAGATGTTGTGAGGTAGACGTGAAGAAGAAACAGGGTAGGGCAAGAATAGCTAGATATATATGTAGTATAAGTAATTGTTAGTGCTTAGGCAAGAGAAGAAGTAAATACTTAGTCATGGCGAAGTTAATAGTTCAAGCATGCCATGATTAGCCCTGCCCCTCCCTGTCTATCATGTTCACTTGTTCCTGTAAGCACCTCCTCTGTAAATCTGGTAGTGTATTCGTCTTGGTTTCTTCCCGTTCTGTGTAGCCACGCCCCATATATCTTTCTCTCTGACACACAAATCAGCCCAGATCATTTAACCTGCTGTTTTAAGGGTGTGAGTGAGATATTTTGATTGTTGACAGTATTTCATTATAAAAACACAAAACAGAAAGAAAAATCTTTCAAAGCTTCCAAAGACTTCCACCTTTAATATACATGTTTCTACATGAACAGTCATGAATCCTAGCTAGTCTAAGTGCACATAGCACGTGTAACTTGTAGAATAGCATTTCTGATGCACACACCAGCAATAGAGAACCAATACAAAACCACACAGTTGATCTCAGCTCACTGGATGTGCTCTTTGGTAAACTATTTGGCTGTATGTTTACACAATAGGACAATTAATATAACATGAAATATGTAATAAATGTATGTTTTACATAAACAAAAAAAGAACAGAACTTTAAGAACATGACCTTATAAAAAAAGTTATTTAACATTTGTGATAAGTATTTCAAGCAATAGGTTGTGTCACAAAGAAAATTCAATATTGTAAAATCAAATTGTTTTCATCTGGATGATGATTGGGTGGAAGGTGGAGAGGGTGTGGCGGGATAGGAAGGACATGGTAGTCATACCGTATCTCTAAAGAGCTGTTTCTCAGAATAACAGTCTCTCTACATAATACTGTTAACATTAGCTGTTAATTTACAGCTACAACTGATTTTACAACAGAAAAATGTTTAAAATCCTTGAACATAATCGAACGACGGCAAAGAATGTGGGAAAAAAAGTCACTGGAATGACCACACTGGACTATATGATAACAGATTTAGACCATTTTGTTTCAATGCAGTAACCAGGTGCGTGATCATCAGATTTGTCATCATGTGCTTCTTGGTTGTGTGTGTAGAGGAGTGTGTTACACTGCAAACTCAGGTGTTCCTCCAGGACACAGGAGGCTATTCTAACTCACACACACTCACTGAGGTGTCAGAACCAACTCGAAATGCTGCATAGAGGGGCTCAGTGAATGTGGAGTGGAATGTGTACAAATGGGTGAGTGTGTGTGTGTGAGAGGAGATGCTGTAGAATGACAGAGTGCCGGCCGGCCAGTCCAGATACACCCCTACTCTGTTGGAGCTGGAGGAGGGGAAGGGGATGGCAGTTTCCTTCTTATTGTGCCAGACAGAGTAAGTGTCTTTAGAGCAGCGCAACCTCCAGGACTTCACATTGTATCCTAACCTAGTATCAAGACTGTGTCCTTTCCTGACCATTCCTTTATATGCCACGGCTATACCAGACTCTCTCCCACTCCACTCAGACTCCCAGTAACAGCGTCCAGTCAGACTCTCTCTACACATCACCTGCTCATAGTAATCAAATCTGTCTGGATGAGCAGGATACATCTGCTGCTCTGTCACACGCGTGACCTTTCTGTTCCCCTCAGACAGACAGAGACGTTGGTGTGCTGTGTTTGGGTCCATTGTGATCTCACACACATCTGCACACAAGAAAAAAACATTAGATGAGAGAAAAATTGTGTGTGTGTGCATATAGGGATATGTGTGTTTGTGTGTACATTACACCGACTGCTGCTTACATTTTCTTAGTCCTGGTTTGATTCTATTCTTCCCTGCATGCTCCACCCTAAAGAAACAAATAGACAGAGACAAAGAGAGAATGAGAAAAACAGAGAGAGAGAGAGAGAGAGAGAAAGAAAGAATGGTTTAGGAAATATTAAATTCTGAAAACTTCACATTCACAACTCGCACACACAACTCTCTCTCGTGTTGAAATGTGATCTCATTGAAGGTGGATTTTTGTTTTCTCTGATCTGAATGTTTTGCTTTTGTAAAAAAGTGTTCAAATTCAAAACATTTTTATTATTAGGACTAAGGATGTGTGTGTCTGGTATGACAATGTATTTATTTTAGAAATGTATTGTAGGAATAAGAAGATATGTGTGTCATGTGTAATGGGCTGGAGCTAGGAGGTGGACACAAGTGCTAAGGATAGCAAGGTATATCAACTGGAGCGTTAACAGATCCCTGTAGCCAAACCATGCCGACATGGAGGGCACAAGGGGGCACAAGTTATAGTTTGTCAAACAGCTAAGACAAACTATAACTAAGGAACATGACTAAACCAGACATAGCAGGCACTAGAACCACATATACACTCACCGGCCACTTTATCAGGAACACCTGTGCAATTGCTTATTAACATCGAAATGTCAAATCAGCCAATCACATAGCAGCAACTCAATGCATTTAGGCATGTAGACATGGCCAAGACGATCTGCGGCAGTTCAAACCGAGCATCAGAATGGGGAAGAAACTTAATTTACGTGACTTCAAATGTGGCATATTTGTTGGTCCCAGATGGGCTGGTCTTAGTATTTCAGAAATTGCTGATCTACTGGGATTTTCACACACAACCATCTCTAGGGTTTACAGAGAATGGTCAGAAAAGAGAAAATATCCAGTGAGTGGCAGTTCTGTGGGCGCGAATGCCTTCTTGATGCCAGAAGTCAGAGGACAATGGCCAGACTGGTTTGAGCTGATAGAACGGCAACAGTAACTCAAGTAACCAGACATTACAACCAAGGCATGCAGAAGAGCATCTCTGAATGCACAACACAACAAATCTTGAGGCGGATGGGCTACAGCAGCAGACGACCACACTGGGTGCCAATCCTGTCAGCTAAGAACAGGAAACTGAAGCTACAATTCGCACACGCTCTCCAAAATTGGACAATAGAAGATTGGAAAAACAATACCTGATGAGTCTTGATTTCTGTTGTGACACTGCATACCATTCTGGTATGGTCAGAATTTGGCATCAACAACATGAAAGAATAGATTCATCCTGCCTTGTATCAACAGTTCAGGCTGATGGTGGTGGTGCAATGGTGTGGGGGATATTTTTTTGGCAAATTTTGGGCCCATTAGTACCAACTGAGCATCGGGTCAACACCATTGCCTCTAGCAAGGTGCACCTAATAATGTGACCAATGAGTGTGGAAAACCTAAAAAACACTGACAGCAAACCACAGGAAATAAAAACTGTGGTGGTGGAAGTGTTCGCGGATATGTGAACACCTACAAGTTTTGCTGGTGTTAACTCTTTAGTATTCACCAGATGGACATGACACCGGGAGAGCCTCAAACTTTTAGCAGATGGACCATTTTAATATTGTGTGAGAGCATGCTGGCACTTATTGGTTGAGGGAATAATATTTAATAAAATGTAAAATACCAGCTGAAATCTCGTCCCGCGTCTATTTGGGGAGGTCTCTACACTCGGCAGCACAGACGTAATTTGGGGGGGGGGGGGGGGACATGTTTCCCCCACTTTTTCAAAAGCCGGTTTTGGTCCCCCCCAGTTTTTACAGTTAAAACCAAATATTTAAATAGCGATGAAGCCATGTCCCCCCCACTTTTTAACGGTTAAAAAACTAATATTTAAATAGCAACGAATCTAGTGCTAGGACCATGCAGAAAACGACCGCTCCGAGCTCTGCTCCGGTAACATTTTATGTTCTTCAATTGGATTTGTCTCATATTTAGAGTATGTTCACAGGGTGTTTAATAGGGGTATCTACTAGAGGTGTGCCAAAAAATCGATTCATATATCAAAAATCGATTCTCATTTACTACGATTCAGAATCGATTTTAAATGTCCCAAAATCGATTCTAAGTCGTGGTGAAGTCTTGCGTTACGTAATTACAAAATTACGCGAGACTTTACGCAGCATGTTCTGGCACACTCATGCGCGGAAAAGGTTCAAAACACATGGAGGAAAGAAATATTCAACCTGTCCGGTCTTCATTTAAGGCAAAAATATGCGTTCATTTTGGTTTTTACCGAATGCCGGGGAAGACCGAACTGGACACAATGTAGCTCGTGTGCAAGGCTTGTGTTACGCGGTGAGCACGGGAGCGTTAATATAGAGAAGGGTGAGAAATAATATAGAGAAGGATGGACCCAAGTGCCGGCTCGCAAGAGCAAGACGTTTGACACTCGTCACATGTATTAGCGAGAGGGAAACGCGCACAGCGACTCAGAACGAACAAACAAAACAACACGGAAGACTCAAGTGGTAGTATAAAGAAACACCCCTCAAAAACAGGGAAAGGAACATTTACCTGACCAATTTTAATGTTGCTTTGTGTTTCACGTTTGAAAAGTGCTGGAATTTTGACTAACGTAGCCTACTTTAAAATGCTTGAAATTGTAATGGTATTTCGTTTCACAACAAATAGCTGTCTGACTGAACTGGGGTGGGTTTCCCGAAACGTTCGTAGCTTCATACGAGGTTACGAAGTACTTGGCACTACGAACGTTTCGGGAAATCCACCCCAGTTCTCTTGTATTACGTTTACAAATAAATTTACAAATAATACCGCGCAGCTACACAAACGTAATGTCAGGATATACTGTAGCGACTCCTGCTCCTCACGGCGAGTCTTGCCCTTTAAGTGACACTGGGGGGCGGAGCCTGCTCGCACCAGGGTTGCGTTATCAATAAAGTTTCCCTCCTCGGGATTTTTGGATTAAGCAGTTTCTGCCTCGGTTACAGAACCTGCTTCAATACATTGTTACTGTTAAAAATGCACTTCCAATAAAGTGAGTATTAGAAAAATTTATTTTGCTGCTGAATGTAACTACTAAAGTAACTTGTAATCTAACGTAGTTACTTTTAAAATCAAGTAATATGTAACGTAACTAAGTTACTTTTAAAAGGAGTAATCAGTAATCAGTAATCGGATTACTTTCTCAAGGTAACTTAGCCATCACTGCTAGCGACGGCTAGGCCCATCCGAGCCAGCCCTGACAGCTCGCAAAATGAAGCTCAAGATTTTTGGTAACAACAAAAACCATTTTATTTTACCAAAGCACTTAATTTTTGTTAATTAAATGTGAAAGACACTTAATTTTCTATATTTGTCGTTCTGTCTTGCAAAGCAGACTGTAGTAGATCATGCAGATTTTATAGACTGAAGCAAACATTTTTATAAATCAAATCGTTTTTTGAATCGAAAATTGTTTTGAATCGAAAATCAATTTTTGAATTGAATTGTGGCCCCCAAAATCGGAATCCAATCAAATTGTGAGATAGTAAACGATTCCCACCCCTAGTATCTACATACCTGAGTGTGTCCAGTCTGCAGTGGGGATCCTCCAGTCTAGCTGAGAGCAGCTTTACTCCTGAGTCTCCTGGGTGGTTGTAAGTCAGATCCAGTTCTTTCAGGTGTGAGGGGTTTGAACTCAGAGCAGAAGCCAGAGAAGAACAGCCTTCCTCTGTGACCAAACAACCAGACAATCTACAGAAAGGAGCATAGTCACATTCAATTGTCAAACAGTGTCACTACAAAAGCACGACAAGTATTAAATAATTCAGCGTTCCAGAAGTTATGCAAGTGTACCGATGAAAATAAGTGATTTATTATGAAATATCATTTCAAATTATATTTAAAATATTTTATTTCTGTACTAAGATAATATGGGTTTTTGATGTCCTGAGCAAGTTAATATACCATAGACATTAATGTTTTCTCTTAAAATTAAATTTACAGTGTAGTACAGTGCTGAAATCATTCATAGTAACTTTTTTGTGCAATATTAGATTTTTATGAGAAACATTGGTTACGCCAACTGACATTTATCGGTTACACCAACTGACAACAAGCAAACGACAAGCAATTGACAATTAAAGTTAAGTGATGTTAAGTGATTTAGGTATTTTAATAAATGTGAATCACAATTTAATTGCTTTTTTAATACCATATAAGGGTCATTCCAGAATTTTGGTACATTTCCTGTCCCACCACTTACATTTCAAATGTACATATCCAAAATATCTAAATGACTTTTTTTTAAACAATGTACTTGTTATAAGACAAACTGTAAAATTTGGTGGAAAAATAAGCTCCTTAGATATTATTCAAAAGACCGAATACCTTTGGACCACCTAAAAAAATGGCCGTTTTCTCTTGTCCCACACATTGAGTGACCAAATACTTTGCCAAATTTAACAATTAAAATAAGCTCTAAATAAATTACTTCCTCTTGTATATTGTTGAAATGCATCTCCTTTACTTATGAAAACAACTTCTTTGGTCTACATTGTATTGCATGTCACAGTTTTTACACTATTAAGTTGTGTCCCACAACATGCGCGCAGCCCTGTTACCATAAGGAATTTTATCTGGCAGAGAAAGGGTTAAAAATATTTGTTTACTGGCACAAAGGAATTTACATCACAAGGACATTTCCTGCCCACATGGCAAGAAAAATGGTAAGTGCTCTAACAATTTTCAAGGTTTTTTTCCAAATATGTTTGTCCAAGTTGTGTGTGTCACTCAGTGAATGCAACTCTGTTCCTCATATTGTAAGACTAATATTGAGTACAGTCAAAATTTACTTTATATTCTTATATAACCATATTTGTCCTTGATCTTGTATACATAGCTAATTTTTAGTTAGCATCTGTTCCTGGGGTAGACCACAATTTAGACAAAATTTGCAACCCTGTTAGTCGCAACCCTGTTATTGCATACCAATTACATCTAATAAAAAAAAACTGCTTCCATACCGGAGCTTGACGAATCAAACTTTTTGATAGTATATAATCTGTAGCTAAGAAATATGTGACTAAAAATGATCAATTTGAAGATCAAATTTTCAGAAGTGACCACCCCTGAAATGTACCAAAATCCTGGAATGACCCATAAAACAATACTTTTAACAATGAAAAAATGGATTGATCTCTGATTTCAGTACAGTAAGGACAATTCATACACCTTATTCACAGTGTTGGTGTCACATTGAGGACCCCGGCCCCTCCCTTTTGGGCGTGTGTATACGTTGTCCACGTGCTTTGTCTGCGTCTGTGGATCTCCGTGGTTAGGGTTATGTAGCGTGATAATATGTCTCACCTGTGACTTGTCTCGTAATCACGTGGGGCTAATGTGGTTTGTCTATTTAATGTGCGCTCACGCAGTGTCCTGTGCTCGTCGTTGTCTAGAGTCTACACGTTTCTGTGTGAATGTCAACTGTTCCTCGTGCTCTATTGCGCAATCTCTGTGTGTGAAGATTAAAAGTGACGTCTGTTGCAAGGATTCTGTGTCTCGTCCTTCGCTCCACCCCGATCGTCACAGTTGGACAGTAATGAAGTAAATGTAATTCGCTACTGTACTTTTTTCTTTTTTTTTACTTTACTCAAGTATTTCCCTTTTTTTGTAACTTTTACTTTTACTCCACTACATTTGAAAGTGAAATATCTTACTTTTTATTCCACTACATTATGCGAAAGCTGTCGTTACTTCAGGCTTCATGTGCTCAACAAAGTAACATCAAAACAAAAGAAGTGCAAAGCCCATGCACCAATCAGTGTTCGGTTCAACGGCGCTGCAAGCACGCCAATCAGCATACAGTTCAATGGTAATGCAACAGCATTTGAAAAGAGTTTTTCAGAGTTTGAAAGAAATTATAAAAATGTATAAATATAAATGTATAAATCTACTGACTGTAATGCGCCACAAAATCCATGGCCTTTTTTGAAGTAGTCAAGCAAAAAAGACGCATTCATTTTCAAGTGTCTTCTCTGCCTGCCTCAGTATCATACGATTTCTTCCTTCAAAAATTCCCCATCAAATTTAAGAAAGCATGTAGATGTAAGATAATCATAGGCCTACTTGTCATTTACCATTATGAGAAATCTAACAATATCTGGCAGCAAACAGTTTCTTTGTGTATGTTAAAATAAGTCTGACATTATCATTGTATAGTACTCAACCGAAAACTGCCTTAGCAACTCACTCGGCATGTAATACTCCAAATACTATGAACTATGGTAAAATAAATAACTAGCTAGCTAACTTAGTTTTCCGTCATTCGTGCTTGCCCACCCCAATTACACTTTGGACCGTCCAAAAAGTGCCACTGCCATAGTTCATAGTATTTGGAGCTTCCAACTAAATGCATTTTGTGCAATAATAAACATTTCAACATAGCACTTTACATAAGAAAACAAATTATATTTGGTAGGTTTTACATGCAGAGCAACAGTTAGCAGGTCGCTGCTAATTGATATTTTGTCTTAAAGTTTATGCTTTTGCATATGCTAAAATGAACTAAAGTATTCTGCAATAACTAAATTATTCTGTATCCTATTTGTATCCTATTTTTGGAGTAAAATACAGGAAATGTTTATTTTATTCATCAAATAGAAAGAGATTGATATCTGGATTTGCAATTGCAAATAAATCTTTAACCAAAATATTGCTTGTTCTCAAAAATTACTTCAAAGTGACTTGGTGCTACCAAATAGAAAATACATGCCTTATGTGTTTTCTGCTTGTGATCATTTTAATAAACAACAAAACTAACACTATAAACATAGAATTATTAATATTAAAATATTTGTGTACAAAGAGTCAAGTCTGTCCACATAAATGCGTTGATTATGCAAGAGTCATGGTATAGAGATAACAGGATATTAGAGCCTTATTAGTACATTTGGAGGCCAGTACTTCTGTACTTTTACTCAAGTAGAAGTCTAAAGGGAGGACTTCTACTTGTACTGGAGTAATGTTTTACCTTGGGTATCTGTACTTTTACTCAAGTACGTAGTTTGTGTACTTTGTCCACCACTGCTTATTCATCATATTACATTAAAAACAATTAAATGTAAGATGACAGAAGAAAAATGAAGGAGGGCCATTTGGAGGGCCATTAAAAGCTGCTCATCTGCTGTTGAATTCAGTGATAGAGGAGTAATGTTCAAAACTTCAGCAAGCACCATTTTCTTCTCTCTATACTACCTCTGATACTGCTTCCACTCTTCCCTCATCTGTACATGTGTTTTCCTGGGCAGATCTGTGACTGAATGTTTGTGATATTTCCCTGTCTCTTTCACTTTGATAGCTAAAGTACAGAAGATGACTGAAACTAAGTCTAATGTCCAGGGCCTTAATTCATCTTCCATTTTGACTTCAAACCTCTCAATAAAACTATCCTTTTAGGAGACCTACATCCCTGATTTTATTTTCTCATGAAACACTAGCATGTGTATGTAAGGGTGTATGTAGTGTATCTTTGCCTTATTTTAGCCAGGTAAATTGCCCTTGCAGTAGGATCCGCATTAACACAAGCTCTGTGGTGAGCCACTTCTTCTTTACTTGTAAGAGGCATCTATTAGAAGAGGAGAGTTTGTTTGCATACACAGGTTTCCACCTACACACTTCTTCTTTATGTGCACTATCAGAGGTGTCTTCAGAGGTCCTTCTGTTTGATATCACATTCTGTTACCTGATTTTATGGGTCAAAATGTTCAAAATGGCACCAAAAATGTTAGTTACACCAGAAGACATAGCAGACTTTGACTTGGCAGACATGATGTTAATGTTAATTCCATGTTAATGGAAATATTAAGAACTTCCATGTTTCTCTATTATTATTTGATATAAAAAATACTTGTTTAAGATTATGCCAGTGTACTTCAAAGGCTGATCAGAATGTCATTACACATTTTTTCACCTTTTTTAAATGGTTACATCATTTAGATAATTTTGCCCTTTTTCTGACATATGGATTACACACTCTGCATGTATGTATAAGACACACTGTGCTGTACTGTATATGTATCTATTACACACTCTGTGTACATATGTATTACACACTATGCGTATGCATTACACACTTTATATGTATTACACAATCTGTGTATCTATGTATTTAACACTGTGTGTACATATATATTACACACTCTTTGTACATATGTATTACACACTCTTTGTACATATTGATGTGGATCTTATTACTGAATGTAGCTTTCTATTATTTCTATTATTACTATTTGTCTTATCTCCTTTTAATGTTTATTTTATTTATACTGTAAAACACTTTGAGCTGCATGTATGTATGAAAGGTGCTATACAAATAAAGATTATTATTATTATTATTATTATTATTATTATTATTATTATTATTATTATGCCTTAAGGCTTATAGTTAGAGCTCTGTCATAGTACAGTGTCTGGAATACAGTGTGTCTCAGAAGGAAGGAAACCAACCCATTTCAACAAAACATCTGACTGAATGCTAACAACAATTCTGTCTTTAAGATGAACTACACAAATTCACAGATGCTAACCTGAGAATCTCCAGCGTACAGTGTGAACTCTTCAGTCCAGCACAGAGTTGCTCCACTCCTGAATCCTTCAGGTCACTGTTATTAATTTCCAGCAATATTAATGAGGAATTTTCTTTTTGTAGAACCGATGTGAGAGATTTGCAAAACCTTTCAGTGAGACCACAGCCAGACAATCTGCAAATAGGTATAAATACAGTACATAGTGAAATGTTTTAGATCCATATCAAGTTGTAGCTTCCAAGGATGTAAAGTATGTTAGCACAGCAACGTCTTAGCAACGTTTCCCCATTTCTTGTTAGTACGAAACAGTAGTATGTTAATATTTTGTATACTAACCCACCAAAGCTGACCTGTTAAGATATATAGTACCTTAGTATAGTACCTTATACTACTGGTGTATAGTATGCAATTGGAACACATATTTAGTATTGTTATCAAGATCGAAACAAGTTAGTACAGGTAACATTCGCTGCTAGCAAGCTCCAATTAAAAGCTCCAATTAAAACTTATTTAAAGAGGTTCATTTAATTTTTTCAGCCTATCTCAAAGAATTTACCTGTATCGTCATATAAATATACAACCTAAAATGTTGTCAAATCCTCCCTCATGTAAATTTCTAATTTACATATTGAGACATTACTCAGAAGCTAGATAACTAGTTTGGTTATCCAACATGGGCAGATAGCTAATAGATAATCTAATTTTGCAACTTCTAGCTAATATTAGCTACTACACCACTGAATTGGAGACCACTGTCATTTGACGAGGCACCTACTCATTCTGTTCATCAGTTTTGTTTGAGGACAGAAATACGCTCTGATGCAGGCTCATATATATCTATAATGATTCACCTAACAAAATTAGCTAGAAATAATTTTTTCACTTTGGGTTTCTGGGTAAAGAGAGGAGCTCAGTAATTACTCATGAAGCTGCCAAAGTTCTTACAAGGACACTGAACCTTTTAAAACTTCTCTGTCATCACATCTTATTTTTTCCATTCAACAATTCCCAAAAAGTTCACCTGAGAATCTCCAGTTTACAGTGTGAACTCTTTAGTCCAGCACAGAGCTTCTCCCCTCCTGAATACTGCAGGTCATTATTATTCAACTCCAGCTCTCTCAGTGAGTTTTCCATTTGTAGAACTGATGTGAGAGATCTGCAAGACTCTTCAGTGAGACCACAGTAAGATACCCTGCAAAAACATAGTAAAAAGTGTAGGTAAATAAGAGAATAAGAAATTAGGGATGTACCGAATATTCAGCAACTGAAATTATTAACTGAAAATGGCAAAAAATCTTTCAGTGTTCGTCCAAATAAGTGTGTCACAATAAAGCCCCAATCATGTTACAGGCTGTTACAGACCATTAAAGTCTGTTCCAATGTTTTGGTCTAATGTCTTTTCCCGTCTTCCCAAGGAGGGTGTTCTGAGCTGTTTCTTGGCGGCCTCCCCCTGCAGGGGACGGGAAATCCTGGAGGCGGGCGTTTCCGGTGGCCTTGGGCCTGCCCATCGCTGTGGGTCCAGTGCTTCACAGCTGTGCTGGGTGTTCCAGGAGGACGTGTGTATGTGTAGCGTGTGTATGTGTAGTCTGCATCTGTTTGTGCCCATCATCTATTTCCTGTAGGTTTGGATGTGTGTATGTGTTCGTGCACCTCGTTACTGTAATGCGTCACACGCAGGGCTTATTATGTATCTGTTATTTATTGTGTGTGTAGCTTTGGTTCTGTGCTCATCTTTGTTGAGTCTACCTCGGTGTTCGTGTGCTTGTTCATTAGTGTTGATGGGCTACTGCGCTGTTTTAAATAAATGTGTTTTACGCAACGCCTCTGTATCCATCTATTCCCCTTGTTACAAAGTGAAAGGCAGAATAATTTATACTGAAAAACGTAGATGTGAAGAGCTGATGTTTTACTGGATAGCTCTGGGACTAAGGCAAACAGCTGTACTGTAATATACACATTAACATGTTATTTTTACATAGTCTCACTGGAACAGCCAAAGTTTCTCATATATTATTCAGTTTCAAACCTTTGAGCCAAACAATTTGTAAAGAAAGAAATAGTAAAGAAAACAGAACAGAGAGGCTGTTTTAACAATCATTACAACTTATTAGCGTTGCTCTCTGTCTCCTTCACACAGACACACATTCATTATCTCTCACACTGCATGCTGTATCAGTCTCACACTGTAATGGTTTCGGATTAGGAGATGGACACAATTGCTGGAGAGAGGTTGATTTATTGTTGGTAACAATTCGCAGCCTAACTGTGCCAACGCAGACGGTGCGAGACCGGCGAGGCATAACAGACTCTCACACACTTTGCACAAATAAACCTAACATATAGCGATAACATAAATCATACAATAAACACACAGAGGATCAAAGCCGCATAGGCTAACGACATACATGGACAACCGAATGAAAGACTAAATAAACACGAAAAACAATAACCATAAATTCCAAACAACCGGACATGGAATATCAACTAAACGCAAGAAAAGCAACTGAGAAGCAACTGACTACCAGAGAAGCAACTGTCTCAGGACAGGAAACTCAAACACAATCGACTATGTAACAACACACGAGACTAGAAAGACGCAGATCACAATAACCGAGGAAATAACTAACTATTAAGACACAAATACCAAGGAATTTTAAACAGTCAGAGAACTAAACATGAATAAACAATACAATGAACGTCTAGACTGGAATGACTGAACCTCGACAGTGAAGATACTCAGACAGCAGGACCATGGATAGATAGGTACTTGGTTTGGAGCAGAGAGCTTCAACATAACAGTGGCGTGTAACAGCAGAGCACCTGAGAGTTACACAAACATCAGACATACAACGAATAAATGCACAGGGAATAAAACTCAAACTCATTACACGGACAAACCCAAAACAGCTGATGAGACTAATACTGGGCGGGGAATAAAACAGAGGGCGTGACGATGAACAATTAAACAAAGACAAACAAAATGACAGCACGACACAGGAGGAGGGTAGAGTCAGACATTACACACACTTTCTCCATTAAGAACCACAAACCCCAATTTAACTAAAATGCAATTAAAAAGCCGACTATGAAATGAGGCTCTGTAACTGCAGCAAACATGTCAGATGTGTGTAAGAATTTTAAAGTGTGGGAGGATGACTCAAGGATAGCTGTCTGCATTGTTCTCCTGAATTGTGAAGAGGGGGTATGTCTGCAAGGAGTTACGGTTTGGGGGTGGGGGATGGGAGATTAAGGGTTATGCTTAAATTTGTTTATAAGACAAATATAATTTGGGAAAGGCGTTATATATAAATTAATTCTCAACAAACACACACGTTAACTGCACCCTCAGAAAACAGATTTATTTCAGAACTTTAGTTCCTCACTCTACAATTGCTGCATATGTGAATCTTCAGGTGTCTGATTGAGGACTGATTGAGATGAATGATAGGTGCTGCTTCATGAAGCTGGTTAAAAGAATACCAAGTGGATGCAAAGCCGTCATCAAAATATAGCTTAAAATTGTCTGCCATTACACCAATCTTGAAGAAGCCAGGTCTTGCCCCGATCTGAAAAAAAAACTACTGCCCCATATTAAATCTTACTTTCATTAGCAAACTAGTTGAACGTGCAGTTTCTGTCCAACTGAAAGAACATCTGACTGCAAACAAACTTTTCGAACTATTTCAGTCTGGTTTTAGTGTAAACCATAGCACCTAAACTGCTCTGTTGAGGGTATTTAATGATCTGTTGCTGGCAGCTGATTGTAGTCAAGTGAATGTTCTAGTTCGTCTAGATCTCACTGCAACATTTGACAGTTTGCCATGAAACATTCCTGCGCAGACTAAAGACTTCAACTGGGGTGACTGGGATAGCTCTTACTTGGTTTAGATCATATCTTACCGACAGGCAGCAGTTTGTATCGCTGGGCTGTTGTAGTATCGTTCAGATCTGACACTACCCAGCAAACAAGACCATTTGGGCCCATTTTGGGTTTCCTTTGGGCAGTGAGGGATAGGGCTTGCCCACTGATAACCTCATGAGGGCACACAATAGTTTAGCCCACTCTGGGCCCGTGCCCATTAGCACACTTCTAGCCATTACAGGTTAAATGTGGGCAGTGCACCAGGGCTTGCCCATAGTCAACCCCACATTAAGAAATGCATGTTTGATTACTGTAAAGAGAATTAAGGACAGCAGCCCAGCTGCTTTTACTTGAATATGCTGCATTGTGTCTCTTTTTAAGTCTCACATCACAGATGTGGTTATTATGGTTGGTCATTAAACAAGAAGTATACAGGGGGGCGTCTGGGTTGTGTGCACTTCATGTGTATATGAGGAGTGGGACTGTTTACAATGGGTGCCTGGCAGTTTATGGGAGGTTAGCAAAGAGTAGTTTTTATTATTTTAGCACAGAATCTGTGAAAATGTTCAAGATATGCAAAGTATTTTCCAGCTGTCCTCAGTCCCACTTTTGTGTATTGTAGTCTGATGAATTGTAGTTAAAACAGCAGTTGGTGGACACTCATGTAGAATATTGTTTTGCATCCCACTTTATATTTTTTGTTGCGAGTGTTGGGTGTCTAAACAATGAATTACAACAGCCACAATTGTTCGCTTTTCATCTTTTAAAAAATATATTGAGTGAAACAAAAACACAAAACTTAAACGATTTGTGATTCAAAAAAAGGCGTTTTGCCTCAGTCAATTTGCTGTATGATGGCCCTTAACATTTTTCATCAGGCACATAACAGGTCCTTTAATCCCTACCATATAATACGTTAACTAATGAACAGCATTGCTCTTAGTGTGTCTTATCAAACCTATTACATGCTCGCACGCACACACACACACACACACACACACACACACACACACACACACACACACACACACACACACACACACACACACACACTCTCTCTCTCTCTCTCTCTCTCACGGTATATACAATTGTAACAGGAAGACTCCGTTACAGAGTGTGCCTGAAAATACAGCCCGGTTTAATTAAGGGCACCGCCCATAGTGAATTAGTGCACATCACGAAGGGTATTTAAACTCTCGTGTGTTCTCGCTAGCTCGGAAGCTGATTGACGGGACGAGAGACGCGCTCGGGTCCGGGTGGCAAGAGTTATTACCCATTCTCACTGAGTTTCTGGGTGGCTAGAGTTATTACCCATTCTCAGAGTTGTTGAGTGGCCAGAGCTTTTACCCATTCTCGGAGTTTGAGATTGTTCGGGGCTTTTTAGAAGCTGACTGGGTGTGTTGTGAGCTGCATACGAGTGGTAAGTAGGCTGATGATAATGAAATATATTCCATGTTGTTGGAATCAATTAATTTGATGCATTTGTGCGCGTGCTGTAGGTCGCAGAGGTGGCCAAGTCACGGGCGATCTGAGTCATTCCAGCTATTGCACGGTAGGGCCGAGCTTGAGCGCAGGCAATGTTTTTAAATGATGTTCGTCTTAGTTAAAGTGTGTTCCTTCCTACAGGAGCCATCAGAGTGCGCGTGAGAGCTAGACCACTGTTTTCTCCCCTTTAATTTTCTTTATAGGAATTGGAGTTTGTTAGTGGCAGACGTGTTTTGTGGAACGTGATTTACTGTTGTGTTTTTTATTTTTAGCCCGGCGGTACGGTTGGAGAAAGGTGGGAGCAGAACGAGTGAGGTGTTGGCGGCACCTACCTATTTGGGGTTTATTTGCAGTGAATTTGAGTTTATTTGGAGCGCGTTCACGCGAACGTGTGGTGTGGGTTATTTGTGTATTGAGTGGTTTGTTTGCTTTATTCTTTTAGGTGCGCGCCAACCCCCGCTGGTGGAAGTGAGGTAACCTATGTTAGGTAGCTGCTCCGGAAAGTCTGTGGCTGTACCGCACGGTGCTTCTTTTTAAGAATGTCCGGTGTTTTATATTTTGTATAATAAATGATCTGCATCTCAGTCTCTGCAGTCCAACAATTTTATTTTCGCTGGCAGTAATCTCGCGCGGGTGAAACGTTACTGATTAGTTTCCCTCTAGTTGAGGGTGGCGTAGTCCAAACTATTATAATTGGCGCTGTGTGACGCGGTGAGCGTTACATTTTGGCGCAGTCGGCAGGATTAAAAGGCTGACGTGCAGATTGAGTTTTTTGGGTGTTTGTTTATTGTTAGTAACAAGGGGGAGAAAAACAGTGGTTGGCTCCGGAAGAGGATCCGCAAGACGACGTGGACGAAGACATCTTTGTTTTAGAGTGTAAATTGGGTTTTAAATATGGATCAGCAGCTCAGAGAGCTGAGAGAACGAGTTCAGCAGCTACAAGCTGATAATGAGAGACTACGTGCTGCTGGGTCACCTTCTAGTAGTAATGTAGCAGGTGCTGCATTAGAACAGGCTGTTGATCGTTTTGTTTATGTGCCACGGGAGCGGAAGTGCCCCAGGTTTTCGGGAAAATCATCCGATTTGTTATGGGTTGATGATTGGATTGAGGAAGCGCGTAGGTCCATGGAGGTTCGCCGTATGACTAGTGCAGAGCAGGCTCTGTTTTTATATGATCATTTGGATGGGGAGGCGAAAGCAGAGATTAGATTTCGCTCTGAGGTGGAGCGGAAAGATCCAGAGCGTATATTTGTTATTTTAAAGGAGGTTTTTAGCCATTCCCAATCGTATGTGGTTTTACAGCAGCAGTTTTTTCAGCGACGTCAGCTGGAAGGTGAGTCCCTGCGTGAGTATTCCCATGCTCTACTGTCACTGATGGCTGTGATTAAATGTAAAAATGATCGTGTTATTCCAAATTCAGATTTGCTGGTTCGAGATCAGTTTGTGGAACACGTGCGAGATGGGATGCTACGTAGGGAACTCAAGAGGTCCATTCGGTCTAACCCTGATATGTCCTTTTTGGACATACGGAGTGAGGCCATTCGTTGGGTTGAGGAAGGGGATCATGCGGCGACTCCAAGGGCACGGGCTTACTCATGTGACACTCAGGTGGAGGTGCGTGGGGGTTGTAGTCAGGTAGGTCTCGGTGCTTCGGCAGGCGAGTTAATTGCATTAAAAGAAACCTTACAGAAACAACAGAAGCAACTTGATTTGATTTTGGAGCACCTGGGGTCTGGGGTTAGGGCACGCGAACGACTGGAAGTGCCCTCAGTTTCACCGCAACCTCATCGGTTCCAGGCAGATGGTAGACCAATCTGTTCCCGTTGTGATCAGCCCGGCCATATTGCTAGGTTTTGTAATGGTGGGCCTAGGCCTTATTCAGGGAGGGGCCGCCGGGGATTAGCCCTCGGCTCAGGGGTTCAGGGAGCGGCAGCCGTGCCTGAGGCACAGGGAAACTAGTTCCCTCTGGTGTAGAGAGCCATACACTAGGTAAGGGTATTGAGGGCTCTGTGGTGACCTCAAAGCTGTTGGGTGCCCTTATCGGCACCTGCCCCACAGTAGAGGTTCAAATGGGAGGAGTGAGTGTTAAGTGTTTGCTTGATACAGGCTCCATGGTCTCTACAATCACTGAGGGGTTTTTCAGAAAACATTTTCAGAGTTCTACAATGGTTCTACAGCAGTGTAACTGGCTTCAGTTGAAAGCCGCTAATGGCCTTGAGATTCCTTATGTGGGGTACATCGAATTGGATCTTACGGTGCTGGGCAAAACCTTATGTGGCATGGGAATTTTGGTGGTTAAAGAGTCTGTTTGCTTAGAGCCTGGAGCCGTGAGTGTGGGGTTGCCTGGACTTTTGGGCATGAACGTGATTAGTGAGTGTTACAGAGAGTTGTTCCAGTCCCAAGGTGTTGCTCTGTTTCAGTCTGCACACATAGCCCCAGAGAGATCCGCTTGGAAACGGGTATTCAGCCATTGTCAATTTCTAAATCAGTTGCCCCCTTCGGGTCGTTTAGGCCGGGCTAGGGTAAAGGGGAGGGTGGCTGTGCTGATTCCAGCGGGCTCTATTAAGGCTGTGGCTGTTACCTGTGGAGTTACTGGCGGCTCTGTGGTGGACCCAGTGTTATTTGAACCTACAAGTGATGTTTTGCCTGCGGGATTGCTGGTGTCTCGTGCTCTCCTCCCTGTACAGGGAGGGATCAGCTTTGTGCCGGTAGTTAATGTGGCCGAACAGGATGTCTGGCTCCCTTCTCGTACGGGTTTGGGTGAGTTGTTTTTGGTTGATGCGCCATGTGATGGTTCGAGTGTTGCATTTGATGAGGAAGTGTCAGTTGTAGAACGCGTGGCAACCGTTCGCTCTGTACAGGCCGATTGTGGATCGACCAACTTTCAGGCCTGTTCCTGGCCTTCTTTAACAGTGCAACAAGAACAGGCGGCTTCGGCATTATTGCACAAGTATCGACAAGTGTTTAGCCAAGATGGTGCATTGGGGTGTACTGATTTGATCCAGCATGAAATTCCTTTGCTGGATGAGGTCCCTGTTCGGCAGCGGTATCGACGTCTCCCGCCTACGCAGTATGAGTTGGTGAAGGCCCACATTACAGAGCTTCTAGCAAAAGGGGTGGTGCGGCCTAGTTGTAGTCCCTATTCGTCGCCTATTGTGGTGGTTCAGAAAAAGGACGGGTCAATCCGTCTCTGTGTAGACTATAGACAGCTGAACGTGAAAACCCGGAAAGATGCCTATCCCTTGCCGCGTATAGAAGAGTCGCTAGATGCACTCTCGGGAGCCAAGTTGTTTACTACTCTGGATTTGGCTAGCGGTTACAATCAGGTCCCTATGGCGGAGGGAGATAAGCAAAAGACTGCGTTCTGTACTCCCTTTGGGTTGTTCGAATTTAATCGCATGCCTTTTGGGTTATGTAATGCCCCCAGTACCTTCCAACGGCTCATGGAGCGCATCTTCGGGGATGAAAGATTTCAGTCATTGCTGTTATATCTGGATGATATCGTGGTGTTTTCTTCTTCTTTTGAGGATCATCTGCAACGTTTGGAGTTGGTGTTTGAGCGGCTGCAACATCACCAGTTGAAGTTAAAATTTGACAAGTGTCATTTTTTTCAGACAGAGGTTCGGTATTTGGGACATGTGATCTCTGCGGAGGGGGTGTCAACTGACCCAGATAAAATCCAGGTGGTGGCTGACTGGGCGCGGCCCCAGACTGTGAAGGAGCTCCGATCTTTTTTAGGTTTCGCCTCATATTATCGAAGGTTTGTCAACGGATTTGCCCGCCATGCTGCCCCATTACACCGATTGGTTGCTACTCTGCAGGGTGGCCAGAAAAAGACCAGGTCCTGTGCTGTGGGAGGGCATTGGACTGGAGCTTGCGAAGAAGCTTTCCTTTTCTTGAAGCAGGCATTGGTGGCAGCCCCAGTCCTTGGCTATGCTGATTTCTCTAAGCCTTTCGTCCTGGAGATTGATGCTAGCCATAACGGGTTGGGGGCAGTGCTGTCTCAAGATCAGGGAGGTCAGCGTAAGCCCATCGCTTATGCGAGTCGAGGGTTACATCCGGCAGAGCAAAACATGTCCAACTATAGTGCTCTGAAATTGGAACTGTTGGGGTTGAAGTGGGCCGTGACGGAAAAGTTCCGTGAGTACTTGTTAGGCGCCAAGTTTACGGTATTTACTGATAACAACCCATTAAGTTATTTGCAGACCGCTAAGCTGGGAGCGGTGGAACAGCGGTGGGCTTCCCAGCTTGCTGGTTTTGATTTTGTGCTCAAGTACCGTCCTGGCATTAAGAATGGGAATGCGGACGCTCTGTCTCGTATGCCAGTTCCATCTGTCGACTCGGTTCAGGAAATAGTTCCGGGTGTGGTGGTTCCTGAATTAGTTGAGGCAGCGGTGCTAGAGCAGCCAGTATCGACACAAGTGGCGGCGATTGATGTGCTCCCTGTTCGTTCTAGGCCTGAGCTACAGGCTCTTCAGGCCACTGATCCAGTGATCAGGGACTTCACTATCTATTGGACCCGAGGTAGACCTCCCACTGTCGAAGAGCGTGCCATGCAGTCCCCCGCGGTAGTGGAATTGGTTAAGCAGTGGAAAAGAATACGGGAGGAAGCTGGGGTCTTGTATAGGGTTGTACATTCGCCAGACGGAGGGGAGGAAATTTTGCAACTGCTGTTACCTGAGGTGTTACAGAGGGAGGTGTTGGTTGCCCTTCATGATGATCATGGGCATCAGGGTACGGAGCGAACCACTAATTTGATCCGACAACGGTGTTATTGGCCCTTTATGCGGAAGGATATTGCCCGATGGTGCCAGGAGTGCTCACGTTGTGTGGTTGCTAAGGCCGTACAACCAAAGGTACGCACGTTCATGGGGCGGCTCAGTGCTTCCCGGCCATTAGACATAGTTGCCATAGATTTCACTGTCTTGGAACGTTCCAGTGATGGGAGAGAGAATGTTTTGGTAATAACGGATGTGTTTTCAAAGTTCACACAGGCCTATCCAACTCCAGACCAGAGAGCCAGTACCGTGGCTAAGGTTCTGGTTGAGCGGTGGTTCTACAAGTATGGCGTGCCCAAACGGATCCATTCGGATCAAGGTCGAAATTTCGAGGGGGAATTGTTGAAGAGTCTCTGCCGACTGTATGGGGTAGAAAAGAGTCGGACAACTCCTTACCATCCAGCTGGAAATGGGCAATGTGAGAGGTTTAACAGGACCATGCATGACTTGTTGCGCTCTCTTCCCCCAGAGCAGAAGAAGAGGTGGCCTTTACATCTTTCCCATCTTCTGTTTGCTTACAATACCACTGTTCATCAGTCCACAGGGTATTCCCCGTACGAGTTGTTGTTTGGTCAGAAGCCACATTTACCTGTTGACTTTCTGTTGGGACAGGCTGAGGAGGAGATGGTGGAAGGGTCGGTTGGTGAATGGATCAGAGGGCAACAGGCATTCCTGGAAAGCGCTTTTAGTCATGCTAAACGAAATATGGAGGCTGCCGCCGATGCGAGAGCCCAGAGGTCTCAACCCCAGGCTGTACACATTCTCCCAGCTGGCACCCTGGTTTACCGGCGTAATCATGTGCAAGGGCGAAATAAGATTCAAGACCATTGGGATGGGGTTAGGTACAGGGTGGTTCAGTGCCTGGATAGTGGGGGCAGGGTTTACACTATTCGCCCAGAGGAGGGAACAGGCCCCGATAGAAATGTACATCGGGCTGAGTTGCGGGAAGTTCCTGGCCAGCATTTGGTTGTACCAGGAGTGGACCTAGTAGGTCAGAGCGAGGATAAGAGCGAATCGCCGCTGGAGAGTGAAGATGAGGGGGATATCGGTTTGTGGATTGAACCACACCAGTCAGGCTCTGCATCTAATAGGCGGCTGGAGTATCAGGAGGGTGAGTCCATCCCTGTAGGAGTAAATCCAGGGGATGTGAGGAGGACGTCCAGAGTGACTGCAGGTCAGCATTCCAACCCTTTTAACCTCCCACGCTCAGTGGCGACATCATCAAGGCTGTTAGTTCACCCTCCACTAGAAACGAGACCAGTGCTGCATAGACCCTGGGAGTGAGTGGGGAAATCACTGGGACAGTGATTTATTGTATGAGGGGGGTAGATGTAACAGGAAGACTCCGTTACAGAGTGTGCCTGAAAATACAGCCCGGTTTAATTAAGGGCACCGCCCATAGTGAATTAGTGCACATCACGAAGGGTATTTAAACTCTCGTGTGTTCTCGCTAGCTCGGAAGCTGATTGACGGGACGAGAGACGCGCTCGGGTCCGGGTGGCAAGAGTTATTACCCATTCTCACTGAGTTTCTGGGTGGCTAGAGTTATTACCCATTCTCACGGAGTTTCCGGGTGGCAAGAGTTATTACCCATTCTCAGAGTTTGAGATTGTTCGGGGCTTTTTAGAAGCTGACTGGGTGTGTTGTGAGCTGCATACGAGTGGTAAGTAGGCTGATGATAATGAAATATATTCCATGTTGTTGGAATCAATTAATTTGATGCATTTGTGCGCGTGCTGTAGGTCGCAGAGGTGGCCAAGTCACGGGCGATCTGAGTCATTCCAGCTATTGCACGGTAGGGCCGAGCTTGAGCGCAGGCAATGTTTTTAAATGATGTTCGTCTTAGTTAAAGTGTGTTCCTTCCTACAGGAGCCATCAGAGTGCGCGTGAGAGCTAGACCACTGTTTTCTCCCCTTTAATTTTCTTTATAGGAATTGGAGTTTGTTAGTGGCAGACGTGTTTTGTGGAACGTGATTTACTGTTGTGTTTTTTATTTTTAGCCCGGCGGTACGGTTGGAGAAAGGTGGGAGCAGAACGAGTGAGGTGTTGGCGGCACCTACCTATTTGGGGTTTATTTGCAGTGAATTTGAGTTTATTTGGAGCGCGTTCACGCGAACGTGTGGTGTGGGTTATTTGTGTATTGAGTGGTTTGTTTGCTTTATTCTTTTAGGTGCGCGCCAACCCCCGCTGGTGGAAGTGAGGTAACCTATGTTAGGTAGCTGCTCCGGAAAGTCTGTGGCTGTACCGCACGGTGCTTCTTTTTAAGAATGTCCGGTGTTTTATATTTTGTATAATAAATGATCTGCATCTCAGTCTCTGCAGTCCAACAATTTTATTTTCGCTGGCAGTAATCTCGCGCGGGTGAAACGTTACTGATTAGTTTCCCTCTAGTTGAGGGTGGCGTAGTCCAAACTATTATAATTGGCGCTGTGTGACGCGGTGAGCGTTACACAATGTTTGCAGTGCGCCCGTAAATTTAGCTAGTTGACAAGACCCGCTAGGTAAACATTTACACATTAGCATGCTGTTTGTGAGATATATCTTAACATGAAATATAGGCAGCATTAGAGATTTCAAGCACCTACAGAGTCTAGACTATAGTTGCTAGCTTTTATATACAACTCTGTGTATACATTTCTAGGTGTCTACATTACTACTTATTCCATCACCTCAACTTCATTTCATGTAAGTTAGAATTACATATGAAACATTTATGAATTTATTACACACTACCACACCATACTACTATCGCCTTATGTCTCTTCACAGTTGTTCTTTTTGTTTTTCTTTCACAGATTGTATATTTAGGAACAGTTGGAGGATGTGACGTCCAAACAACGACCAGGAGGGTGATGTCATATTTGTTAGTTAACAGTCTTGCTCTGCAGCTCTGGGGAGAGCTCAGGGTCTGGGGAGAAGAGATCTTTTCAAGATCTTATCCTGTGTAAAGTGGTCATAGGTGAGAATAAATTTGCTGCTTGGGTTTATTATTTCTTTTGCTTGCAATTCATCTGTAGCCTACAGTTTGTCTATAAGTTTTCACTGGAAATTGCTCAGTCAATACTTTTTCACTTTTATGGTAAAGTGATAGTGGATGAAGGCAACACTTAATAGATGTTTAAAATGTATATTACATTTTATAGAAATCTATGAGTGTTTTAGTCTCTACCTGTTTAATTAATCTGAAACATTCAGAATATTTTTGTACATTTGTGCTGTACAACTACATAGAGGCAGTCCACAGAAGTGCACCAGAACAGATGACCAATGCTGCAGTTGAGGCTGCAATCAAGGTGTGGCTGAGGAACGCTAGAGACCGTGATGGAGGTAGAAAAGAAAGAATGTTCAGAAGACACACACAGAACCAAGTCTGATTTATGATGTTCATGCTATTGATTATGGTTTTCCAGTCGTTTTGTTTGAAATATTCTTTTAGTGAATTCAGTGTCATTTTTTCCTTGCACTTGAAAGGTATTTCATTTACTGTTTTATATTACTCATTATTTTGCTGTGCTCAGAATATTCAGCAAGCATGTGATATTAAAGAATCTTTATTGAATGCAAAAGACAATCTGCAGTTCAGATGTAAATGCTAGTTTAAGTTTAAACTTAAACTGGATGTTTTTTCAATGTAAAATAAATAATGACTTGACCCTTTTTCAAACTCTTGGTGGTTTTTACATGAGGTAAGCATTTAGGCTCCAAAAGAGGCAAAAAATGTTATTTTCTAGATAATCTATTTGTAGTTTAAAGAAGAGAATACACCGATGGCAGACTATGGGAAAGTGGTGGTGGCTATGGGTGGAACAGTCTAAAAGCTTTAATGTGAGTAAGATATATGGGGCCAGTGTAGGCAGCTGTGGGCTGAGTAGTGGCCCTGATTGGGTCCATAAGTGGCTCAGAGTGGGAAAGTGGCAAATTGACCGCTATAGGCTGAACAATGGCAAGTTATATGGGACCAGTGTAGGCAACTGTGGTCTAAGTAGTCGGCTAAGAAAGGGCTTGAATTGGGCAAACTCAGATAACTGGGCTGATTGTGGGTAGCCCATTTGGGTCCATAACAGTGGGCCCTGTTACGCCCCCACGTTCAAGCCGGAGGGGGTCCAATGTGGGCAGCCCAAATAGGGCCACATTTTAAGCCCGCTGTGGTCCCAAAGAGGGCCACTGTTGCCATGTTTGCTGGGTACAACATTGTCCTTTAGTGTTCCCCAGGGTTCAGTTCTTGGCTCATTCTCATCATCTACATCCTTCCGCTGGGTGATATCATCAGACAGCACAGCCTCCAATTTCACCGTTATGCTGATGCAAATCTACATCTCCACTAAACTCTCAGATACACTGCCTCCAGATTCCTTGGTTAGCTGCCATGTCGATATTAGGAACTGGATAGCTAAGAATTTTCTTAAACTAAACAGTAAAAAATCTGAAGCTGTTCTTATTGCTTCCCCTTCCACCTTCAAGAAAATGAGACAATTGACAATATCTATCCCTGGCTTTATCCAATCATCTGTGTCCAAAGTTCGCAACCTTGGTGTCATTTTAGACTTTACACTTTCTCTTGAGGCACACATTAGCAACATAACTAAAACAGCATTTTTCCACCTCGGAAATATTGCAAGGCTACGTCCCTCTCTCCCAAACACTGTGGCTGAAACACTCATACATGCATTCATTTCATCATGACTTCATTATTGTAACTCCGTCTTGGTTGGGCCCCCTACCAGGAGTCTAAAACAGGTGAACATATAACCCCAAAGCTGAAAGAACTGCACTGGCTTCTAGTAGTATTGAATACTAGATAAAACTCTGCTCTTGATTTTTAAGTTTTTCCATGGCTTGGCACCTGATTATCTTTGTTCTATTGTCAAGATACTGTCCTTCACATTCTCGAGAGAATTCTCCTTCTTGGTCTGCTGATACTTGTCTGCTCGCAGTTCCTTCTGCTGTTTGGTCAAAGAGCTTTCAGCTTTCAGTGGTGCAAAATTATGAAACTCAATCCCTCTATATCTCCATACATGTACATCAATGGATGTTTTTAAGAGGCACTTAAACATATCTTTTTGAGATTGCTTTTATGAATTTGTAATTTTAATTTGTTACTTAAAACATTCAAGTAAAATAGATATAAAATTGTTTTTATATGGTTTCTTATCTTATTGTAAAGTGTCATTGAGTATCCTGAAAGGCACTTATAAATAAAAATGTTATTAATATGGTCTGCATTCATATTGGTTAGTCGTGCTTTCTTGTCTTTGGTTTAGGTTACTGATATTTTCCTTCCCCATATCTAGTGGTCTGGTTTTGTTCTGTTTCTGTATTGCTCGGTTGCTTCAGTCCATGCTGTGTTATACTCATGCCTTATATTATGTTGAAACATTCCTTTTCATATAAACCTCTTTTCCTTTCATAGTTGCAGTGGCTCTTCATATTCTTTCAGTAGTGCTTAAGTGAAGCGTTTCGCAGTATGTCACGCATTCTTCGTATGTGCACGGGTCAAATAGAGGAGACCAGCTCTGTTAAAGTGTGTGCCAGCCCTTTATTGCATATGTGTCCACCCCGGCTCTGAAAACGTTAGTTTCTTTCTCTTTGCTTTTGGCCCAAAATATTCATCAGTGCCTCCCAGGAAAGACGGGTGAGGAACCGAACCCAAACTACTTGAGGTCCAGTGTGAAATATCCACAGTCAGTCATGATTTGGGGTACCAGGTCCAGGTGTTGGTAAACTCTGCTTTCTTAAATTCAAGGTCACTGCAATAGTCTACCAGAATGTATTATGGGACTTCATGATTCCTTCTGCTGAGGACCTGTATGGAGATGTAGATTTCATCTCTCAGCAGGACCTGGCCCCTGCCCATACTGCCAGAAGCACCACAGCCTGGTTTGATGCCCACTGGACTTAAACCCCATTGAGAATCTATGGGGTATTCTCAAGAGGAAAATGAGGGCCACCAGAAATAACAACAGAGCTTATAACAAGCATCAAGGAAATCTGTGCTTCCATAACTCTCAGGCAATTCCACAGTCTCAACACCACGTCGCATCAAGGCAGTGATTATAGCAAAGGGATTCCCAACCAAGTACTGAAGATATTTTGAAAGTACCATTTTTTGATTGATTTGATGTGATCCTAATTAGTTTTTTTCTGTAAAAACTGAGAAGCAGTTTGGAGTGGTTTCTCCACAGTATTGGGTGCACAAATTCACAGGAAGACTGTGTCATTCCAACAGAAACATGGGTACACACAATTATCCCTGATGTTGCCACTGAGCTAGCAGGTCACACAGCATTTCATTGAATACAAAAACTCTGGTGAGAATTTAAGATTTTATGTTCAGAACAACTGGTGCACTAATACCAGATACTGTATTGCCATGTTAGGATGCCTGTTGGGTGCCTCTCTCTAGTAAATAAACCTCCGTATTTTCTGGACTATAGAGCGCACCTCAATATAAGCCACACCTACAAAGTAAAAAAAAAAAAAAAAAAAAAAAGGAAAATGTTGTATAAGCCCCACCTGCTAAAAGCCGCATATATCTACTGAACTGAATACATTTAACTGCACTGATCAGTTTCTAAACGGTGCCTGTAGCATTTCACGTACGACAGATTTGGCTTTCAGCTGGTGTTGTGCCAAATTCCAACTCCCCTCGTTTATCTGCACATAAAGACGCTACAGATTATATTGTCGATTTATGGTTCTATGCATAAATAAGAACTAGACTTTAATTATCCATCACAGCAAACTGCATGGCATTATCCATGTCCAAAGACACACTGGCTCAAGGGTGTTAATTATTTTAAATAAAAAACACACTGGCTATACCGAAGTTCACCACTGACCACATGACTTTGCAGTATTACAGCAGTATTATGTCTAAATATGAAAATTAGCACTTTCTTCTTTGATTTACAACTTTGACCTACCACCTGATTCACTTTCTACTCCACCCCCTGATGGGTGAAGAAAAGTCTACAGCAAAGCCACACCTCATTATAAGCCGCGTGGTTCGAATCATGGGGAAAAAAGTAGCGGCTTATAGTCTGGAAAATACGGTAGATCCCACAACAACTTTGTTGTATAAGGGCCTCAGCAGGATTGCTAATCAACTTTATTGTACTCTAATTTATGTTGCAATGACAATAAAGGAATCAAATCTTAGAGGACACATGACTTTTAAAAACTGCTCTGCATTGTCATCACACCTTACTGTTTTAGTTTCAAAATAGACACAGAAAGCTCACCTAAGAATCTCCAGTTTACAGTGTGAACTCTTCAGTCCAGCACAGAGCTGCACCACTCCTGAATCCTGCAGATCATTGTTATTCATCTCCAGCTCTCTTAGTGAGGACCTTTTTGTTTGTAGAACTGATGTGAGACATTTGCATGAGTCCTCAGTGAGACCACAGCGAGACAGTCTGCAAATAATAAATACAGAACAAAGGGCAGTTTAGTCAGAGGATAACAATAACACCACCAATTAATATTAATTATAATAATAATGATTTCAAGTTAATAAACCTAATCACCATAGCAACAAATACAGGTAATTTCCTTCCGTTCTCTAGCATACAGCTGTAGTCATAACCCATTCCACTGTCATAGTTTTTTTTTCTTCCACTTTTCAACTTTCTTACTGACCAATCACATTATAGACAGACCTGCCAAATCATGGAATATATAACTAATTAACCCAGAAAACTAAATTGTCATTTACATACTTACAAACTACTAACACCAATATACCAAGAACACCAACACCAAGAAGATTGTGTTTCTGAGCAAAACATGTGCAACACAGCTGTGTTCAACACACTTTCCTGATCTAGACTCTGCTTCACTAAACCTATCAAACACAACCACCAGCAACTCATTACACAATAGTCAATCCAGGTGTTGATAGATAATCAATAGGCAGGACAATCTGAAGACGTGTGCTTGTAATGAATTTAATGGTGTACTACAAAAGTTTATTGTGTTTTAAAGAGAATACTGACCTTTTAAAATCATGTAGTCACAACTTACTGTTTTCATTCAAGAATAAATTCACTCACCTGAGAATCTCCAGTTTACAGTGTGAACTCTTGAGTCCAGCACAGAGTTGCTCCACTCCTGCATCCTTCAGGTCATTATTATTCATTTCCAGCTCTGTCAGTGAATTTTCTGTTTGAAGAACTGATGTGAGAGACTCACAAGCCTCTTCAGTGAGACCACAACCAGACAGTCTGCAAAGCAGGATTAAATACAGTTTGGCCCATGTGGTTTGCTCAGTCCTTACACTAATGCATAGCTTGGGTTGAAGTTATGAAAAATTTGCATTTGAGTTCATGCATGAAGAAAACCTGAAGAAATTTTAATGGCAATCAAACCTTAAATTTGTACTTTAGAGAGCCATTCTGTTTGAAGAATGGTACATGGCCAGCCGTGTTAGGGATTTTGAGGAGCTCAAGAAACGCATTCTACTCAAACTTTTAAGACTTGTCCACCTACCCAGTTGGCTATATAACTCAATATACTGGTAAATAACCCTAGTGAATGGTGTCAGTGTCCTGGAAAATAACCCTGTTTGGCTCTAAACAATAGAAGAGATACATATGTGCCCAACCAGTGCCCCTTGTGGATCCACTGAAACCCTGAGCACAAACGAATGATTCTGGAGGAACAGATACTGCAGTAGTGATTATGGAGGAATAAACACTGCAGTAGTGATTACCAGACATGTGAACAAGTCACTAAGTTGCAATTAACAAGTAAGTCTCAAGTCTTCACAATCAAGTCTCGAGTCAAGTCTCAAGTCAATACAATCAAGTCTCGAGTCAAGTCCCAAGTCAATACAAGCAAGTCTCGAGTCAAGTCCCAAGTCTTAAACTTCAAGTCCTAGTCAAGTCACCAGATGTAATTTCAATATTTAACACAATTGATGCAGTTGATTAGTAGTATATTAAGTTAGTCAGACTAACTAACGTTAGGCGTTTGAGTGTTTCGGTTCGCTTGAGTGAAATGTCGTCGCAATTGTCATCGTCACCTACCCCCACCCCCCCCGTTCGTTCGTCCGTCCGTCCCCCCGGTCCCCGCTTTTGAATTATTGTTGGTGCGGACCGCTGACACAAGTCAAGTTGCTCATGTGGACCCCTGTAAAAGTTCATTTTCGACCCCTGAGTTATCACCAGTGGTGGACAGTAACGAAGTAAATGTAATTCGTTACTGTACTTAAGTAACATTTCCATGTATTTGTACTTTACTCAAGTACTTTTATTTGGTAAGACTTTATACTTTTACTTCACTACATTTCAAAGCGAAACTTTATACTTTTTACTTCGCTACATTTACAGAAACATCTCGTTCCTTTTTTATTTTTAAATCAACGCTTAATAAAATACAGAGAGATCAAAGTCTACCGTGTCACAGACTATAACCAATCAGCGCTCAGTAAGAGATTAAGATTTGAACGCTAAATGGGTGAAGATCTGACATGGCTGCAACAGATGGCTTTCCCCAACACCCCTGGCCTTATTTAGACCAATTGTTTGAATTCCTCGAAAAGAAAAATGATTCATATTCCTTCAAGTGTCTCCTCTGCATTCCGAAGAACACATCGTTGTCATAATTTATGAACTCGTCGTCAAACTTGAAAAAACACATCGAGGTAAGTTCGCCATTATAAGAACTACCAACAGGGTGGTTTATATACCCCGGTTAATTATATCACACTGAAATACACTACATTTAACAGATGCTTTTATCCAAAGCAGTGTGCTAGTACCCAAATTGCAATCTGTGGAGATGCTAAACGCCAGTTTAACACAGGAGACTCCCACATCAAACGTTAAAGCCGGGGACACATACACGCGAATTTGGCCAAGCGAAGCAAACTTCGCAATTCATTCCTATGAGGGAGGCAAAGGCAAACAAATATGAGCGAAGCGAAGCTAAATTATTAAATGATTATTTAATTTTTAAATAAAAATGATTATTATTAAAATGATTATTATTATATTAATTATATTAATTATTTACGCAATAATACATGAGGGAGTGCTATAATGTGTGGCACTGCTGTAGTGCTGTCGTAGGCAGGCCGAGTCCCGTAGATCAGCACAGCAGTGACAATATTACACGTTATAGCACGAACCTCTAGTGTATTATTGCGATTATACCACAGTTCCATTATCGCTGTTTATTGAAAGATTTTGAGTTAAAGAGGACGAGAAAATATGACATGTTTGGTTAAAACACTCCGCCAGTTAAAATAGTTCCATTCAATGGCTCGCTGCTAAACTTACACAACACTGGAACAGCCTTACCCAATAAATATTATAGAGGTAAATATACACAAAAACAACTGTTGATAAAATTGTATTTATTAAAAATAAAGTACAGCAATTATATAATATAGCTGCTGATGCTATATAACTCTTCCTTCACGTTTCTGACGGATCCATAAAAACGTCGTAGAAGCTGATTCATTTCATTTTTGTTGATGATTACTAAAATCGACTGCAATGTCGTTGCTCTTTAACTAGGATGTAAACACATTAAGAGCTCAGGACGTTTGTTTTACGGTATTAACTTTGTTTCTCTGCATTTCCAGCTCATCCAAATCATTGTTTGTAAGAGCCAAACCTTGGCTCATTGGAGGAATCATGCTTGTCATTTATAGCTTCATCTTCCAGTTTCATATCGAAACAAATGCCAATAGATTTAACGAACTCCCTGTAATTCATATTGATAATGTTGCTGCTTGTTTGTAGTTGCGCTGTTTGGCATGTAAACGCTGCTTCCTTGCTAGGTTACCTGTATGTGGCGGAGTAATACATAGAGAGCTTCGGTTACAGTGCTATAACGTGTAATATTGGCACTCCTTTATCGCCTCTCAGCCAATCACATTGTAGGGTCGGAACTAACTGTGGTATAATATTAATTATTTGGCCAAGTTTAATATTATGAGTTCAGTTGGTTGGGCTGCACACAGTTCTATTCCTAGGTGCTTGAGCTAGGTGGACAACATATAACCTCTTCATATAGTGTATCGCCTCTTCAAAACTTTGGTAATGTTTGATCAAATGTAATGTTTATAGTGAATAATTTATCAGTTGTGTTTTACAACATCAGTTGTGATGGTGTTTGTTATTTGTTATTCGTTTTTTGACAACTGAAATTAATGAAAAATAAAATGAAACTTGAATTAGTGTTTTTTGTGTTGTTTCTTCAAAAGCACTTGGTCTTACTTAAATATAATATAGTTTTGAGTATTTTGTGTTTGCTAGGCAATTGTAAGGCACTGTTTCATTGTTCACCTGTTGATCGAGTAGGCCTAGTGGTTTTGATGTGACGCTAAGAAAAAAAAGGTTTTTACTTTTAATACTTAAGTATTTTTGAAGGCAGATACTTTTGTACTTCTACTCAAGTAAAAAACTGAGGTGAATACTTTTACTTTTACTTGAGTAATGTTCAATGCAAGGTAACTGTACTTTTACACAAGTACCTAATTGGTGTACTTCGTCCACCACTGGTTATCACATCCCAGCTAGCTAGCTAACCATTATAGCATTATGTTAAATATACATAGCAGAGACTTTTTTTGTTTGTGCAGCCTCAAATGTCGAACAAAGTTTGAAGTGGTTGCATCTCCATCTCTTATCCTAACTCCACATGTCTTGCATATCGCAGTTCTTATTTTATTCACAACAGCATAATCTTTATAATTGAACGGGATCATTTTTGGGAGCATGTTGCTTGTCCTCTTCGCACAAATTCAACGCTGCTGCCCCCCTCCCCCTCCCCCTCTCCCCCGATCAGCTGCAGAACTTCACCTGTAATTTACGGATAAACTGAGCTGAGCAGTTCACATTTTACAGCACCATTTAATACAAAATGATCCAGTTATGTGATTCTATATTACTTATTTATTATGTTAAAATAAGGATTTCAAATCTTTTCAAGTCTTAAAGCTCAAGTCCATTTCCAAGTCCAATTCAGTAAAGGTAAAGTCTAAGTCAAGTCGCAAGTCTTCAGTGATGTTGTCGAGTCAAGTCACAAGCAGTGACTGTATATATAATGGACGGTACGTCGCCGTTGACTCCCATTGTGAACTTTTGAAGCCACCAAGATGGCCGCACGGACACCGCCATCTTGGATGCGCTTGCGCAGTAGATGAAAATTGGAGCCAGAGCATGCGCATTAGAACCGGTAGGCAGGACAGTATCTCCGCCAGAGACCGTATCTCCGCCCAGACATTCGTTAGGATACGCCCACCAGTATAGACACTTTTGACGTTTTACAAAATAAACAAAGGTAAAAGGTTTTAATACTGCTGTCGAGAGTTTTGATGTAATCCGGCCCGTTCACTTACATGGGAATGGGCGGGGTTAAAAGTTGTACTGCAGCCAGCCACTAGAGGGAAGCTGACTCACGGAGGCTTCACTTTTCACTTGTGTCATCCAGTCCACTTATATATACGGTCTCTGGTCACAAGTCATCAGTTTAGTGACTCGAGTTGGACTCGAGTCCAAGTCATGTGACTTGAGTCCACATGTCTGGTGATTACTACTAGTGATTGCCCGATATATCTGCTGACCGATTAATCGGGCCGATTTTTGGCATTTTTTTTAGATCATCGGCCTATATATGAGCCCAAGAGGCCGATATTTACACAATGCACACAGGCAATGCTGTGGGCAGCTCTGTCATTCTGGCTGGAAGAGCACCCCCTTGTGTCCATTCTCAGGAACAGACAGAAGCAGTTATCTGTTAATAAATGCTGTTAAGTGCACTTAGATTTTTTTTTTTTTGAAAAGTTTGTTTTACTTTTTTATTTATATTTTGATTACTTATCTAAATTTGCAGACAAAATGTCTGTTTGATGCTTTAATAATGGCTCATTAGTTAATTGAGACCAAAAACTACTGCTGCTGTTATATATTTTTTTATGAATGTTCATTGTCAAAAATATAATGATGCTGCTATCTGCTTGTGTATGTTAAGTGCACTGAAATTTTGTATTTTATTTTGTTGCAAAAAGAGCAAAGAGGAGACTGTGCTAAATAAATGTTTAAGTTCTTTAGTTTTGTATATTGTTTTTTATTATTTTTATTATAGTATTTTATTCGTTTTTAAATTAAAAAAATGAAAATATTGGCTTTACATATCGGCATGGACATCGGCCATCAAAAAACCCATATCGGTCGATCACTAATTACTACTGTGTAAAACACAGATTACTACTGTGTAAAACACTACTGAATAAATACTGTGGTGGTGATTTTGGAAGAACAGATACTGCAGTAGTGAAACTGGAGGAGACTACTGAACTCCAGGTTGGGAGAGCAGAATTATTTAGCACTATAATAGCAATAAGTTAAAGTTAATGGTCTGACTAAGGTAATGGTTTGACTGTAATGTTGCTGAAAAAGCTGAACCTTATCACCAAGAGTGTGAACTAAATGTAGGATAGTTCTCAACATGGAGAAATTAACACCTATCCATAACAGCTAATAATACATCACCCTCAGTACAATTAGAATAACAAAACACTGGACTGGAATGAATGACTGGACAGTGTTACTACAATCCAAACCCTTATAGGAAACTTCATAGATTTACTTAAGCATCTGGTGTTGGAACCTTCAATCCACTACAGGGGTTGGACAATGAAACTGAAACACCTGTTATTTTAGTGATATTTAGTCATTAATTGCACATTGCACCAGTAAGAGTAGAGTGTGAAGGTTCAATTAGCAGGGTAAGAGCACAGTTTTGCTCAAAATATTGCAATGCACACAAAAGTATAAGTGACATACCAGAGTTCAAAAGAGGTCAAATTGTTGATGCACGTTTTGCTGGTGCATCTGTGACCAAGATAGCAAGATTTGTGCTTTGTAATGTATCAAGAGCCACGGTATCCAGGGTAATGTCAGCATACCACCAAGAAGGATGAACCACATCTAACATGATTAACTGTGGATGAAAGAGGACGCTGTCTGAAAGGGATGTATGGGCGTTAACCCAGATTGTATCCAAAAAACAAAACCACGGCTGCCCAAATCACAACAGCATTCAATGTGCACCTCAACTCTCCTGTTTCCATCAAAACTGTCCGTCCGGAGCTCCACAGGTTCAATATACACAGCCAGGCTTCTATAGCCAAACCTTTGATCACTCGTGCCAATGCCAAACGTTGATTTCAATGTGCAAGGAGTACAAATCTTGGGCTGTGTACAATGTGTAACATATATTGTTCTCTGATGAGTCCACCTTTACTGTTTTCCCCACACCCGGGAGAGTTACGGTGTGAAGAAGCCCCAAAGAAGCGTACCACCTAGACTATTGCATGCCCAGAGTGAAGCATGGGGGTGGATCAGTGATGGTTTGGGCTGCCATATCATGGCCCTTGGCAAAATACTTGTGCTAGATGGGCGCGTCAGTGCCAAGGACAACCAAACCATTCTGGAGGACCATGTGCATCCAATGGTTCAAACATTGTATCCTGAAGGCGGTGCCCTCTATCAGGAAGACAATGCACAAATACACACAGCAAGACTGGTGAAAGATTGACTTGATTAAACATGAAAGTGAAGTTGAACTCCCATGGCCTGCACAGTCACCAGATCTAAATATTTGTGAGCCACTTTGGGGTGTTTTGGAGGAGTGAGTCAGGAAACGTTTTCCTCCACCAGCATCATATAGTGACCTGGCCACTATCCTGCAAGAATGGCTTAAAATCCCTCTGACCACTGTGAAGGACTTATGTATGTCATTCCAAAGTCTAATTGATGCTGTATTGACAGCAAAAGGAAGCCCTACATCATACTAATAAATTAATAACCAGGTGTTTCAGTTTCATTGTTCAACCTCTGTACATTTGCCTTAATGTTCTCTACCAATCTCTCTCAATTGTTCTCCCTCTTGAATGCAAGGTCTCTATCCTTCTTTCATTTTAATGTTCTCTCTCTCTTTAATATAGGGTCTCACTGTGCATCTATCTCTCTAATGTTAAAGCCTCCAGTGCTACGTCCACTGTTAATCTCTAAATTAAAACACTCACATGACTTTTCTGGATGCTTTGACCACTGGCAGCAGTCTCAGTAGGCATTTCTCTGATGGGTCATATTTCCCCAGGTCAAACTCATCCAGCTCCTCTTCTGAGTTCAGCAACACATACACGAGAGCTGACCACTGAGCAGGAGAGAGTCTGGCTCCATGGAGACGAGTGTCTCCTCCTTTTTTCAGGTAAGTTTGAACTTCCTGTGCTACAGAATCATCATTCAGTTCATTCAGACAGTGGAAAAGATTAATGGATTTCTCTAGAGAAGGATTCTCCCTGATTTTGTCCTTGATGTACTTGACTGTTTCCTCTTTGCTGTGAGAACTGCTTCCAGTCTGTGTCAGTAGGCCTTGTAAGAGAGTCTGATTGGACTCCAGTGAAAGACCCAGAAGGAAGCGGAGGAAAAGGTCCAGGTGTCCATTTTGACTCTGTAAGGCTTTGTCCACTGCACTGCTGAGGAAGTCAGACATTGAGATTTTGACCAATGCTGGAGGTTCCTGTTGCAGCACATTGGTGTTGGTGGAGATGAAGGTAATAAATGCATACAAAGCAGCCAGAAACTCCTGAACACTCAGATGTACAAAGCTGAACACCTTCCCCAGCTTTAGCTCAAACTCCTCTCTGAAGATCTGAGTGCACATTCCTGAATACACTGACATTTCTTTGATATCAATGCCACTGTTTCCCAGGTCCTCCTCATAAAATATCAGGTTACTTTTTTCCAGCTGTTGGAAAGCCAGTTGTCCCAGTGCCAAAATGTGTTTTCTAGATTGTTGAGGGTCAGTGTCACTTTTCTGATCATACTTTTGGTCCTTGTTTTTGATGTGAAAGATCAGGAAGTGTGTGAACATCTGAGTAAGAGTTTTGGGGATCTCTGCACTTCCTGCTTCACTCAACATTCTCTCTAGAACAGTGGCTGCAATCCAACAGAAGACTGGAATGTGGCACATGATGTAGAGGCTTCTTGATGACTTCATATGTGAGATGATTCTACTGGCAAGGCTGTGATCACTGATTCTCTTCCTGAAGTATTTCTCTTTCTGAGGATCAATGAACCCTCTTACCTCTGTAACCTGATCAATATACTGTAGAGGAATTTGATTAGCTGCTGCTGGTCGAGAGGTTATCCAGAGGAGAGCAGAGGGAAGCAGATTCCCCTTAATGAGGTTTGTCAGCAGCACATCTACTGAGGTCGACTCCATTACATCCCATAAGCTCTTGTTGCTCTGGAAATCTAGAGGAAGACGACACTCATCCAGACCATCAAAGATGAAGAGGATTTTGTAGAACATATAGTGAGTTGGTTTTAATTCACATGTTTCTGGAAAAAAGTAATAAAGAAGATCCACCAGACTGAGATTGTTTTCCTTCATCAAATTAAGCTCCCTAAAAGGAAGTGGAAATATGTAGATAACATCCTGATTTATTATTCCTTCAGCCCAGTCCAGTATGAACTTCTGCACTGAGATTGTTTTTCCAATTCCAGCCACTCCTTTAGTCAGCACAGTTCTGATGGTTTTGTGTCGTCCTGGTAAAGGTCTAAAGATGTCATTGCATTGGATGAGTGTCTCCTGTATTGCTGGTTTCCTGGATGCTGTCTCAATCTGTCTCACCTCATGTTCATAATTGACCTCTCCACTCCCTCCATCTGTGATGTAGAGCTCTGTGTAGATTTCATTCAGATGTGCGATGGTTCCATGCCGTAAGATTCCTTCATTAATTATCTTACATTTTTCCTTCAGTTTAGATTTGAGCTGTATGTGACATACAGGGGCCAGTTCTAATTAAAGAGGAAGACAACACCACACATGTTAATCTATATTATGATAATTCATAAAAGATCCATTACAATAACTACAGAAAAAACAGAGATCATAAGTAGATTGGGCTCTCTAACCCCCTTAACCTTAACTCGCTATAGTGAGTGTGATCATTCATATATTAATTCTATTAATTTATCTTATTAAATCAAATGTAAGGATTGTTTCAGTAAAATATATAACACATGGGTTTGTGGAAGAAGATATTACACCAGCTGAAGTTCCACCACACACACTGGTCACCTGACTGAGGAGACCTACAACTAGTGGACTGGATATCAAAGACAATGGGGGCAAATAGAAAAAAAACACCTGTTTATCATACCTATTTATCACACCTGTTTATGCAACAGTGGTCTGTCAAATCTCAGTTATAAAGAACAACAATGTATCCATTAAGCTTCAACATTCTGAAAACACATGACAATCGTGAGTAATGTAGGATGGTATCGTCATGAGTCTACAGGTCAAGGCTACAGGATATTAAATCAAGGATATGCAAATACTGATTTAAGATCCTCATTGTGAACTGAGATTCCCCAACAGTGTCCTCCCTCTGAAATAATAAAGTGATGTTGTGATGTCCTGACCAGTGATGGCTTAGTTACCTTGAAAAAGTAATCAGATTATTGATTACTCCTTTAAAAAGTAACTTAGTCACTCTTGACATTTAAATAATGTATCTCCTGTCATTACATTTGTGTCGCTGTGTGGTATTATTTGTAAATGTTTTTGTAATCATAATACAAGTGTTTCTGTCAGACAGCAATTTGTTGTAAAACGAAATACAATTACAATTTCAAGCATTTTAAAGTACTTTAGCCAAAATTCCAGCACTTTTCAAACCTGGAACACAATGTAAAATTCGTCCAGTAAATGTTCCTTCCCCTGTTTTTGAGAGGTATTTCTTACACACTACCACTACCACACTACCACATATCATTATGGAGAACACTGCAAAGAATGACGTGTAAAACACGCTCGTCGGTCTCACAGGTTTGTGTGCAGTTACTAAGTTACATCACTGGTCATGACCCAGAGCTCTTACCGGTCTGTAGTGTGTTAGCGAGGTCTGTCTCATTCATGTTCCTCAGGACGTGCAGTGTGATCTTCAGCGTCCCCTCTCTGACACTGCTCTGATCCTCCTCATCCTCCACCTGTCTCTCAGTGCATGCTGGGTAATCTGGACTCAGTAGATTTTTGAATGTCTTCAGTTCCTTCTTCACCAGAGAAATGATTTTGTGCTCCAGCTCCTGAAACAAACATCAGGAGTAAGTAAAACTACAGTGTTATAGACAGATTATTATAACATAGGATAATCTATTAAACATAAAAGAGGGCTGAACTGAGTGGGACTGGGTGGTCCTGTGGACATTATGACTTACCAAGGCATCGTATTAACTGAACTGTATCTTACATTTTTTATTTTAGTTTAGCAATAAGACAGTATCTAATTAAGTCTGAGTTATGTTCATTATCAGCTACATTAAAGAAAGACATTAGGGTAAAGCATGAACCAGTAAAACCAGAGTCTCATCATGAGCTGGGATTTAAACACACTGTACTGCTAAGACCTTTCTCCCACTCACATGTGTACATATACAAACACAAACACACCTTGAACACTGATTCCAGTTTTTCTTGCTTCTTTTTGATACTGTGGAAAAACCAAACAGTTACATTTAGGGCATTTGGGAGAACTTGCAAAGTCGCAGGGTGTTCAAATACTTATTTTCCTCACTGTATCTTCCTGGTAGATCTACTTTGAAATTTAAACAGCTTGTTTCATCGTTGTCTTGTCTTGTGTTCAGAACCACACCACCACACACCAATGCAAAACACTATTTTTTATTTTGTTTTTTTCAGAATGTATGTCAATGTGCAGCAATACTGTATAGCAGAGTGCACTTCTGAATTACAGAAATGTTTTCTCTACAAAATAACTGAATGATTGAAGATTTACATGTATTACCCCTCTACACTATACAGCCTTACCCCTCTACACCACACAGCCTTACCCCTCTACACCACAGTCATACACCTCTACACCACACAGTCAAACCCCTCTACACCACACAGTCAAACCCCTCTACACCACACAGTCAAACCCCTCTACTCCACACAGTCATACCCCTCTACACAGTCTTACCCCTTGTTGAGAAAATGGGTTTTTGCTTAGCAATAGCATTAGCAACAATATATTTTGCTTACCAGTAAACATGATATTAAAGTTAGATATAATTGCTGCCTTAGATGTGTTTAAACTGTAAACCTTAAGAAGGGCCTCGCCAATCATGCTGTGTAATAGTACAAAGGGAAAATGGTTTGGTCTACAGGAAGTGTTGGACCTCTGCGAGAGGCCTGAAGAAGATGTTTTAGACTGATAAAGGTGAATTACAACATCTCTTTGTACAGACATTCTAATAAGTTGAGATAACGGAAAATGTAAAGTCATGCCTGTATGTACAAGAACACCATGTAGGGGATAGAAGAAGATCTGAGGGTTTGAGGGGTGGAGGAATAGCATTACAAGACCTCCATGTACAACATCTGTTAGATCTCTCTGATGCACAGGTTTTGTATGTGTATGTGAGATCTTCTGAGGTATATCTCTGTCTTAATAAAAGCCTTTTTCTAGCATTGCAATAATTGGTCTGTTGTTCCTGTCTTCTCCTTCTGCATCAAACTAACGCACTGGGCTGAAGCGGTTGAGAGGAGTGCACAACCCTAACACCCTCTACACCTCTTCTTGGCCGTTCTCCCTGTTCATGGCCTTGTCTTTCCATTATGATACTTTTTATACTGCAGTGTTTAGTGTCTATATATGTTTGCCAATTACAGTAAAGGTTCTTGAGATGCACATCTGACTTATGGATGAGACCGTTGGTTGATTAACAATTTAATTTAATTTAAGTTAGGATAAATTACCAAAATGTCACAAAAAATAAAAAAAGAAATGTACAGATTATGCCTGAGAGATTATGACATATTCAGCACTTTTGCATGAAATGACCTAGGTGATGACCTAGAATGAAAACATGACATAAGCAATAGATAATGCCAAAAACAGCAGATAATTGTCCATGAGTATTTGTATGAATGTACAAAAGTATTTGCAAAATGTGGAGACTGAATTAACAGTTTTGAGAATTTCAATTCTGATCTGAGAAATGAACCAAATTGACAAAAACTCTGCTGATGTAGAATAATGTTTATGTGAATGGTGCCTCACCAGATACTTTATTAGAAACAACTTGTACCTGTACACACTGGACACTGGTGGATTAGGCAACAGGCTTTAAACAGGCTGAGAGACTAAACACATGTGGAGATCAGTGATGCTCCTCATAACCAGGATTATAAATGACTTATGAAATAACTGAATTTTAACTTGCTCAGCATTTGAATTTGCTCAGCAGGTAACATACAGGACTGGTAACCAGAAGATTGCTGGTTCAAGCCCCACTATCGCCATGTCAGCACTGCTGGGTCCCTTATCAAAGGTCACTTTGCATGTTAGAAAATTGTACCCTGCAGATTTTAGTCTATTGATGCTGGAATGTACAGATTCTGAATGAATGAGTAACCATCACTATTCACAACCACA
Source organism: Brachyhypopomus gauderio (assembly GCF_052324685.1). Classification (NCBI taxonomy): domain Eukaryota; kingdom Metazoa; phylum Chordata; class Actinopteri; order Gymnotiformes; family Hypopomidae; genus Brachyhypopomus; species Brachyhypopomus gauderio. The sequence continues at coordinate 1,249,248 of NC_135213.1, forward strand.
TGTAGTAATAAAGTGGATCAAAATTTCACTAGAGAATAGGAATATAAAAAAAAATAATCACTATACCACACAGAATATAATACCACTACATCTACAGCACTGTCACCTGGGGTCATTTGGAGCTGGTCCACCACTAAAACCAGGTGGTAGAGTTATGGAGTTGTCACTCTTCATAGACAAACAGCTGGGAATTGGAGATTCTGCTCTCTGACTCCCCCACCTGGTCATATATTTAATAGTTAATTCATATAAAGTACTGATGGAGGAATAAAAATAATTAGCTTCACAGAAGATCTAATTACATCCCAAACTCTTGTTCCATCAGCTCATTCTTGTACATGACATTATTTTTAAATACTCTAAAAATAATATTTGATCACATTTAACAGACAACAGAAATCAGGAACTGATGGGGGGATCCTTTCAACCTTTATGAAAGGATCTCTGAGCTGGTAATGTGTCACTCACTTTGGGTCGGAGGTCACAGGACCACCGCTGAGCTGAGGAGGTGGACCCATGGATGCATCACTCTTCATAGACACACCGCTGGGTATTGGAGATGATTCACTCTTCATAGACACACTGCTGGGTACTAGAGATAATTCACTCTTCACAGACACACTGCTGGGTAGTGGACAAAAAAAAAAAAACAATCGACAAAATATGGCACATTTCACATTTCATTTCACATGCTGCTCTCTTTACCCTGATGAAGAAGAGGAAAGTGTTGAGCATACTTCAGTACATCTCATGTATCCTGTATATTCCCTCTTCAATATTCCCTCAGATCAAGTGCTGATGTGAAGCTCCTCACCTTGGTTCAGAGGTTCCTCCTCCACTACTGGAGTTATGAGGCTCCATCATGGAGTTATTCTTCTTTAGACACACAGAGCTGGACACTAGAGATGCTACTCTCTGCTCCCTGTCAACACTTTATCATAAAGAGGAGGAATAGGACACTGAAACACTAAGTATAATGAACATTGATGTCACTGCAATACGAGTCAGTCCATCAAAAAACAAACAAGACCAACGCAACAACAGCGTGACATACATGTCATAACAGCACATCTTGCATGTTTATTAAAGTGATCCAGCACTAGAGAGGAGACTGAAGCAGACACAGCAAACATTCTAGATCCACTGGATCCATCACATCCTCTAATGATACTTTCATTACTAATCGTCATCAGCCTAGAGTATCACACTCTTCCACTCACAGCAGATGTTAAAATTCGTTGCAAATGAAGCAGAGATGAGCTGGATTACACAGTGTAGAGTTTGGGTGTCTCAATGTTTCTCAGCCCAGTATATGTGGTCCACTACACGGTTCCACATTTTTGTTCTAACTGTGCTTAGAAATAACCGCTCAGAAGCTGACAGAAAACAGAAGCGCGCTATATTTCAGTGTTAAAACTCTAGATAACCCTGCACCCTTATATGGGAAATGTTACACTTGTTATATTATACATATACTTATATTTAAAGGGCGAAAAGAATCAGAACTATAGCTGACATTTTTAGTGGTTTTGTAGGGCGGGGGTCGAAAGACATTTGCGTTATGTTTATCCAGATCTGAACGTATGCACTTTGTTCATATTTGTTAGTTTTACTCAAAGCTTCAGTTCACCAACAACAACAGTAGGAAACCTAAAGGGATACTGGCGTTCCTTAGTCCGCACGAGAGTTTGACATATTTGTTCATTTACAACGTGAAATATATTAGTTTAACTTACAACAGTCAGTACGCAGTCTGCTCTTATTTCCGTCTGTAATGAATGACCGTGAATGACCGTCGTTCCGCTCCTGCAGTCAAGCTGCTGATGGTAATTCAGTTACTGACCCATATTTAGACAGAACAGTTCAATAAGCACCAACTATTTGAACTGGGCAGGCATGGAAGTTCATGAAGGATTTTGGTTTTGCCGAAAGTTGACGACTAGAACGCTGACCAGCCCACCAATCACATTCCACCATATACAAGCGCGTTTACATACCACTCACCAGTCCACCAATCACACTTTTACTTGTACACTACGCATTAAGTCCACAACATTATTAAGACGAAAAATAACGTATGCTGCATATTAGTAAAATAATACAGAAATACATCATTTACATTACTACAATACATACCTACAATAGTTGTTAAGAAACTACAGATTCCACCTGAACAATTTGTGAATGCGACAATCACATATTTGCTCCAAAAATAAGTCGCCCAAACTCCCAATACTATCACAAGAACAAAAACACAAGGTAGTAGAACCAATATAATAATTTTATAAAGCCCTAAATAAATAAAGCCCCAGTGTTAGATTTTCAAACATTTTTTGCTAGTGACAGCATCAGGAAAAAAGCGAGACGGAGTACCGTCGTTAATCTCCATCACGCATAAAAATGAAGAGCTTATCAGCTAAGAACGTACCGGGGGATGAGAAGGTTTGTGTGTGTGTGTGTGTGTGTGTGTGTGTGTGTGTGTGTGTGTGTGTGTGTGTGTGTGTTGGGGGAAGGTTGGAAAGGGGGTTGGCTCGCCTCACTAGCTGGGTGCCCAGCGCATCATAAGAGCACCACTCTACCAAATGAATAATGAAATTCAAACAAAGAGATTACCCAATGATATGAACAACGCAACAACGCTCTCCCTCCACCTCAATCCCAACAAAGATTCTACTGTTCTTCACAGTGACATTAGGCAAGGACACTCTCTCTCCCAATGTATTTGTCATATTTATAGAACCGCTAGCAATACACCGGAAACCTAGGTTATGAAATATGAAACATAAGGTAAAGTCTAAAAATTGTGACGGTAGTGTAGAGTGAAAATGTTAGTGTGCCCTGGTGTAGCTGGTCTCAAGGCCACTGTGAAAGTGTTTTGTTCTAGATAATTCCCGTAGTAGGGAAAAGGAAACAACTTTATCTGTAGTGGACGGTGCTGAAGGCTCCTTTACAAGTTCGTGTGGGCCTTTGTTTATCATTTCCACGAAGGACAGAGTGGTGCAATCTTGCAGGTGTTTCGTTGAGAGAATTTAAATTTCAAACACTGGTATATGTAAGTAGGTGGGGCAATTACAGAGCCACTCCTTAACATGTATAAAAATGTAGTTTTTTGCATGATTGTCAATAATTTTCTGAAGGTTGTCTCAGTAATTTTTTTACTTTATCTGCAATAAAGAACAGGACCAGACCTTCTCTTCATCCAATTTTTGTGTCTGCATCATTACTGAATGTATTTGTAAACTACAGTACTGGTGAATGGAAGGATTTAGAAGAGCTGGCCAGAGTTCAGTGTTCCTGCTTGAGGGGGAGGGAGGGAGAGAGAGAGAGAGAGAGAGAGAGGGAGAGAGAGAGAGAGAGAGTACTGATGTTCAAAACAAGAAGGTGAATTCCTCTGTGAGGGTTTAATACTGTCAGCGACACAAGTAAGAACATTTACATAACTGCTACAATGTTGAGCAATCATATGCTGGATAGACATTCAGAAGCATGTGATACCACTGTCAGGTCTGCATCTGCGATCTGTTATAGTCTAAGTGTGTGAGTGTGAGATTTAGGTTTAAGGATCATAATAAGTCTGAATTCAGTAGCTCTCTCAGCATATGGAGCTTTAAGGATGATAAGTTTGAACATTCTGGAACAGTTTATTCTGAAATTCCAAAGGGACATTTTTATGATTTTGAATCTTGACAGACAGAGGCAGAGGGGCTAAACATTGGCTCATCTTTACTGGCCAGAACTTCTCATACCAAGAGCTTGGATGTGCCAATAAAACAAAACAACTCCAGAGTTTGTAGATAACGGCCGTCCAAGAGGAGAGATGTTCAGGGTCATTCAGAGGTAAAATGTCAGGAAGGAAGATGAAGGGTCATTCTTCACTATATCTTAAACCAACCAAAACAAATAAAACAGAACACAGTAAACTACATCCTCTTTACTGGATCTACAGATGGACCCTGGACTAATATGAAAAATATACTTCAGGTCAGCATATAATTCAGTTCATATAGCGTTAAAAATCATGTCACCAGAGATGTGTGTGTTTCCCTGCAGACTCAGGATTTCCTCCAGGACACAGGAGGTTATGTTAGCTCACATTCAAAACACACTGAGTTGTCAGAATCCCAAACCCTAATCCCTGCATACAGGGGCTCAGTGAATGTGGAGTGGAATGTGTGTGTGTGAGTATGTGCGTGTGTGTGAGGAGACACTGTAGAAGTGTCTCCACACTATCACTTGGGGTTTGTCAGTTTTGTATCTGGTAGTGTCACAGGATCTTACCTCTGCCATTCTCCCAAATCTGACACATATACTGTATGACTAAAAAACTTTCATATAAAATTATGAGCTTATATGAGTTTAATTAATTTAATAGTGTCATATTATGAAAAATCTCATACAAGCTAGCTTGTTTTACAATAAGTGTTCCAATGATGCCAGACACTTGCTCTGTTTGAAATAGCCCAGTATAATGTAGATGTCTACACTATATACTGCAGTATATGAGTGGTAAAAGGTTACATCTGGAATAGTCCTAAATAAGGTGTCTTTCTTCCTCAAGACCACAGTAGTACTACCTCCATGTCAGGTGTTAATACCACCTTGTAGCATTATATAAGCACTGAGTCCTGTAGTTTAGTAGTCTGGTTCAATGTTTTCTTAAATTCTGACCTATGGTGCCATCTAGGATGCATTCTGTGAATGGATGGCAAAGCACTTTAGAAGTTGCTCTGGAAAAGAGCTTCTGCTAAATGCACAAAATGTAAATGTAAAAGGTAATGTAAATGTTAAATAGGTAATAAACATTACAGAAACCTTACAATGTGAATTTCACAAGTTAATGTGTCTCTGCGAGGACAGAGTATGGAATAGAGAGACACAGAGTATGGAACAGAGACACAGAAAAATGGTTTAGCAGTTTAGATTTGATTGTTTCAAATAAACAGTTTTTATGCTTTAAGTTCTCAATTGTGTTGCCATTTACATGCAGTCTCATTATTTCTGTCTGACACACAAACCAGCACAAATCTTTTTACCTGCTGTGTGAATGAGAGATTGAGTTTTGAAAATATTTTATTATAAAAACACAAAACAGAAAGAAAAACCTTTAAAAACTTCCAGACTTCCACCTTAAAAATGCAGGTTTCTATAATGCTGAACACAGTCATGAGTCCTAGCCAGTCTTAAGTCCACACAGCATGTGTAACTTGTAGAACAGGATTTATGTCATATGTACAGAAATCATCTGCAGCTCAACAGAGCGCCGATTTACCCACCAGCAACAGAGAACCAACACAAAACCTACACACGATCTCAGCTCACTGGATGTGCACTTTGGTAAAATATTTTGTGTGTATGTTTACATCAGTGATTTTCAACCACTGTGCCTCAGCACACCAGTGTGCCTCGATAGATCTTGGTGGCTGGTCTCCTGGTTTTCTCCCACAATCCAAAACATGGAGGTTAGGTAAAGTGGCAGTCCCTGACAAGTTATACATATATTACACAGTATACATTGAATGAATGTTCAATTTCTATAGCACCTTTCAAGATAACCAAGGTCACTTTACAATTTTAACACAGGTACAAGTCTTACATGACCAATCACACACTGGTGATAAGCAGCAGCCTGTTGCAAACAGCATACTCTCTACTGGGATCCACAGCCCCCTGGAGGACTAAATGGGGTGTAGGAATGGGAGAGGACAGAACCCAGTGAGAGAGCACCATACACCACTGGGCATACAAGCACAGACACATTCATTCAGACAACTTTTTATTGAACATGAAGAGACATAAAGTCACACACTCAGGGAGAATCGTTGTCAGAGAATGCCAATTTACCTTACCTCCATTTTTTGGGACTATGGGAGGAAACCACAGACCCCAGAGGAAACCCTCACGGACACGGGTAAAACATGGAAACTCCACTCAGATAGGGTCTTGAACCCAAGACCCCAGTGCTGAGAGGCAAACATTCTAACCCAGTGGTTCCCAAACTTTTTCTGCCGTGCCCCCCTTTAGTAGATGAGAATATTTTTGCGCCCCCCCCCCCCCCCCCCCTTGACTAGGGATGTGTTGAAAACTTACAAAAACAATAGGTTCACAACTTTGGTCAAACATGAAAAAAATAAACTGCAAGAAACCTTTTAAATTGTTCAAGAATTCTAAATATAATTTAAAATAAATAAGGAGATGAAATAAGAGAAACAGCAATACATATGCACATGGACGTAATTTTGATTTCAAAAGTGGGGGGACATAGATTCGTCGCTATTTAAATATTTGGTTTTAACTGTAAAAACTGGGGGGGACCAAAGCCGGCTTTTGAAAAAGTGGGGGGGACATGTCCCCCCCGTCCCCCCCCAAAATTACGTCTGTGCATATGCAGCTAGTTTGCAAGCGCAGACATCACGCAGAGCACAAAGCATGTAACGGCCAGAAATATGTGTACTGTCTCTTTAAGGGAGCGAGTTGAGCGCGCGTATGGAATATTGTTGTTTTATTTAGCTATTTTATTTCTGTAAGTAATGCATTAAATGAGCTTTGGACAACTCACCAGTTCATGTATGAACAATGAAGTATTGCTGGAGCCCAGGTTTATTTTGGTAAATCAGCAAATAAACGGACTAAGTGGAATACCACCAGCGCGAGTATTAAGGTTGAACTAACACCAAAAAGCAAGCAATACAAGCATAGAATTAGACTGAATAGATCTGTTTTTATGGATCGGTCACATTGTCCCCGATACCCGATCTAGAATTTTTTCAGATATTAATATCGGAATCGGTGCATCCCTAATATTGACACATGTGCACGTTTTACTTTCAAGCTCCGCGCCCCCCCTGCAATAGCTCCGCGCCCCACCTAGGGGGCGCGCCCCCCACTTTGGGAACCACTGTTCTAACCACTGAGCCACCATATATGACTATATGTGTGTGTGTTTGGATGCCCAGTGGTGGATGGTGCTCTGTCACTAGGGTCTATCCTTTCTCCCTTTCCTGCACCCTATTCAGTGGCTGATTTCTGGTAGAGAGTACGCTGTCCAAAATTGACTGTTGCTTCTTGCCAGTGTGTACCTCTAAATTGCAAAGCAGCCTTGGGGACCTTGAAAGCCCATATATAAATCGAACACAGTTTAGTAGTTTGTAGTTACTGTGGCGTCGACCTATCCTGTGGGTGTTTAGATGCAAGCAAGGTTAACAATATGAATATAAGTTTCAAAATTGGGAAATAATTTAAATGAAAACAGTGTGTTTGTGCTAATAAATGTGACCCACCCCTTCACCCAGCCTCAACACATTTGCCATCCTGTTAATTATCCCTGATCCTGTCAATCATTCAGTCATCCTATCAATCCATCTGTCAAAATTAAATGAAAACATTATGCTTATTAGGCTTTTAAAGGCTTCATTGCCATGCCATCTCTCTCTCTCTCTGACTCTCAAAGAATGCAGCACACATATACCAGGGGGTTATGTTCTCTATACCCCTCCCTAACCACCTATAGTAGTCCTGGTATGACCACTTACAAAAATTATTTAAAATTGACAAATGCACATACACCTGTCATCCTGTTCCTACAAATAACAAATGATTAAATAAATCATCATATACTCATTTTATCCTACTCCTGCATAGGTTTAATTCCAAACCCCACCTACCCTTTTACTGAAAAAGAAAAAAAAACCTTCTGAACTGACCAATCCTGTGCACTTTCATTTTCCTTCCATAGAAGCGAACACACACACACACACACACACACACACACGGCTTTCATTGTGATCATTGTTTTCTGCAATCTGTGTGTGTGAAAGTGTGTGAGGGAAATTGTTATTGTAGAAATCCTTCAGGCATTACATTCATGCTGTATACATTGCATTTACATTGGTCAAACACACAGAAAACCCAGTTTTCACACATGTACACCTTTAATGTGTATATTTCTAAAACGAGTTGGATGTGGTTATGATTCCACAGCATGTGTAACATAGAACAGGATTTATATCATATACTGTATACAGAAGTCAACTGCAGCTCAACAGTCCTTTACTGGAGCATCAAAGTGCTGATTTACAGACTGTCATTTCCATTAAAGAAATTTACAAAAAAAGGGAACTTCAAAGCTAAAAGCAATTCTGTCTTACACTCCAAACAATAGAATCCTTTTGATGAGCAGTGGCTTAATACCTTTGGTCCAGATATATGAGCCACAATGAATAATTTAATGAATAAATGGAGTTTATTGATGAATTAATATAAACAGTTTTAAACATCAGAATGCATAGTCAACGACATTGTGATTTAAGAATTGAAGAGGTAATCATCTTAATAATGTTTCCAATGTTGTTACACAGTCTATAGTGATACTGGAAAGACATGAGTGCGAAAATAATTTGATAAGTAAATTATACATTGCACAACATAGAAGACATTATAAATTGACATAGAGACTCATGTATAACAGTCACAAATTAACCTAAAAAAGTAAAATAAATGTTATGTGGTTTTATATTAAGAAATTACATATAAGCTTAAGTGATATCCCATTCCTAATCACTCGCTACACTTCTTGGCTCTGACCGAAACCTGGATCACTCCAGAGAACTCTGCAACTCCGGCTGCTCTGTCCTTGGCCTTCTCATTCACCCATTCCCCACGACGCCTTGGAAAGGGAGGTGGCACAGGTCTACTTTTATCTCCAGAGTGGCGTTTCACCCAACTCTCCTTTTCAGCTCTTTCAATTTCTTCCTTTGAGTTCCATGCTATCACTGTATCCTACCCCACTATTCTTCACATCATTGTGATTTATCGCCCTCCAGGTTCCCTTGAGAACTTCATTGACGAACTTGATACCCTCCTTAGTCAATTCACCATTGAAGCAAACCCCCTCATTCTCCTTGGAGACATCAACCTTCCATCCGACAAACTTAAATCATCTTGCATCCTTCCACTGCTGTCGTCATTTGACCTCACCATCAACCCATCCACTGCGACTCATAGAGCAGGCAACATTCTGGACTTAGTCTTTACATGAGACACCGGAACATCGGACATCACAGTCACCCCACTCCACCTGTCAGACCATCACCTTTTATCCTTTTCTTTCCCCCTCCCTGCCATCTCCACTCACACTTCCCCTGTACATTCTTCTTACTTTCACCCAAGTTTGCACTCCATCAATCCCTCAGCCCTTGCTACCACTATTTTGTCCTCCCTTCCTCATCAGAATTGTCTGTCTTCTCTCTCGCTGGACACAATTACTGATACTTTCCTCTCTACGCTCTCTTCATCCATCAATCTTCTGTGTCCTCCCTCCCTCAGGTTTAAGAGATCTGTTCCATCCACCCCCGGCTAACTGAAGTGCTTCGCACCCACAGGAGAGATCTAAGAACTGCAGAGAGAAGGTGGAAGAGAAGTCGCCTAGATTCAGACCTCTGCTCGTATCAATCTCTCCTTTCAAAGTTCTCACTGGAAGTCACATCAGCAAAGTCAGCCTACTACAGAAAGAAATTTGAATCATCTGCATCCAACCCACGCAAGCTATTCAGTATTTTTTCTTCACTCCTTAACCCTCCCTCACCCTCTCCTCCATCCTCTCTCACTCCTGAGGATTTTGTCATCTTCTTTGAAGAGAAGATTGCAGCAGTCCGTCAGTCCTTCTCCCCAGCTCCCAACCTTCCTACTAGTACCCCTAACCCAACACTCAACTCCTTGGCTTCTTCTCCTTGGCTCTCTCCTCAGACAAGATACATCAACTTCTGACTTCCAGCAATCCTACTACATGCCCACTGGATCCAATTCCTTCCACTCTTTTCCAAAATATGTCAAGAGAACTCCTTCCGTTCATCTCGGCAATCATCAACAACTCCTTAGTTTTGGGTCATGTGCCTACCGTGTTCAAGATGGCAAGGGTGGTACCAATCCTGAAAAAAGCAACACTAGACACCTCTGACATGAACAACTACAGACCGGTATCACTTCTTTCTTTTCTATCAAAAACTCTGGAGTGAGCAGTCTATGACCAATTATCTCTCTTCCTCACCCAGAACCAACTCCATGATCCTAATCAGTCTGGCTTCAAACGGGCACACTCAACAGAAACTGCCCTCAAAGCAGTGACCGAGAAGCTCCATGCTGCCAAGGCTAACAAGCTATCATCAGTTTTAATTCTTCTAGATCTTTCTGCAGCCTTTGACACTGTCAACCACATCCTCCTCTCTGTTCTTTCTAGCCTAGGTGTGACTGGCTCTGCTTAGAAATGGTTCCAGTCATACCTTGAAGACCGTTCCTATCAGGTAACATGGAGAGGATCTACATCCAATCCATGTAAACTTTCCACTGGAGTCCCCCAAGGCTCGGTCCTAAGCCCTCTTCTCTTCTCTTTATGTACTCGTTCCCTTGGTGACATTATTTTGTCTCATGGTTTCTATTATCATTGCTATGCTGATGACACCCAGCTAATTCTTTCCTTCCCTCATTCTGACACCCAGGTCTCTAGGCATATCTCGGCATGCTTGGCAGATATTGCTTCATGGATGACTGCTCACCACTTGAAGCTCAACCCTAGCAAAACTGAGCTTTTGTACATTCCAGGAACCCCAAACCCACACAACGACCTCACAGTTTCCTTTGAGAACATCTTGTTAACACCATCAGAAACTGCTCGAAGCCTGGGTGTAACGTTGGACAACGAGTTGTCCTTCTCAACACATGTTTCAAAGCTGACCAGATCCTGCAGATTTCTCCTCTACAACATACGGAGAATACGACCCCTCCTTTCACAGGAAGCTACTCAAGTGCTTGTGCAGTCTCTAGTAATCTCTAAGCTGGACTACTGCAACTCCCTACTTGCAGGTCTTCCTCTACGGGTCATCAGACCTCTACAACTGATTCAGAATGCTGCAGCACGACTGGTTTTCAATCTACCAAAGTTCTCACATGTGACTCTTCTACTACGCTCTCTTCACTGGCTTCCAGTAGCGGCACGCATCAGATATAAAACCTTGATGCTTGCTTACAAAGCCAAAAATGGACTGGCCCCTCCCTACATGATGTCCATGGTCAAAAGCCGATCCGTACAGCGAGCACTCAGAACCTCAAGCTTGGCTCGACTAGAAACACCATGTTTAAAGTCTCATGGAAGACAAAGCTCCAGACTATTCTCCACCCTGGCTCCAAGATGGTGGAACGATCTTCCATTAGCTGCGAGGACTGCAGAGTCTATTGCTATCTTCAAGCGTAGACTGAAGACTCACCTGTTTGTTGAGTTCTTACCAGAGCACTAACTCAGCTGATACCACTTGCCGTTGTTCTTAAATTGTATGTCTGTCTATGGTTATTTGTGCTTCTTGGCAAATGCCTAACTTGCAAACACTAGGTAATGATAGTGACTCCTGTAGTTTAGTAGTAGTCTGACTCAATGGTGTCTTGAATTCTGGCCTATCTGTACTATTTCCTAGGATGTATTCTGTGATCAGAAGCAAAGCACTTTGTAAGTCGCTCTGGATAAGAGCGTCTGCTAAATGCCGTAAATGTAACCAAAACAAACAAAAGCAGAACACAGTAAACTACACCCTCTTCATTGGATTTATAGATGGACCCAGGACACATGTGAAAAATGTACTTATTCACTTAATTCAGTTGATATAGCTTTAGAAAATCATGTGTATCACCAGAGAAGTGTGTGTATCCCTGCAGACTCAGGAGTTCATCCAGGACATAGGAGGATATTCTAGCTCACACTCAAACAATCACTGAAGTGTCAGACTCCCAAACCCTAAACCCTGCATAAAGGGGCTCAGTGAATGCGGAGTAGAATGTGTACAAGTGGGTGAGTGTGTGTGTGTGTGAGGAGACGCTGTAGAAGGACAGAGTGCCGGCCGGCTCGTCCAGATACACCCCTACTCTATTGGAACTGGAGGGGGGGGCAGGGATGACAGTTTCCTTCTTATTGTGACAGAAACTGTAACTGTTATTTGAATAGAACAGCCTCCAAGACTTTATATTGTATCCAAACCTACAGTCATAACTGCGTCCTTTCCTGCCGATTCCTTTATATGCCACGGCTATAAGAGCATCTCCTCTACTCCACTCAACCTCCCAGTAACAGCGTCCAGACAGACTCTCTCTACACAGCACCTGCTTCCAGACATCAAATCTGTCTGGATGATCAGGATATGACTGATGCTCCATCACACACGTCACCTTTCTGTTCCCCTCAGACAGACAGAGACGTGGGTGTGCTGTGTTTGGATCCAGTGTGAGCTCACACACATCTGCACAAAAGAAGAGACATTAGAGTAGAGGACAAAAATACACTGTGTGTGTGTTTATTTTTGTGTTGTGTTGTGTGTTGTTTTTTACATTACACTCTGACTGCTGCTTACATTTTCTTAGTCCTGTTTTGATTCTGATCTTCCCTGCATGCTCCACCCTACAGAAACACACACAGAAACACACACACCGTGTAATTTCAGATCGTATTTTCCAAGGGTTACCATAGCATTAGAGGGCAGTATTAACATACTAACCTGAACATATACGGTCAGACTTTGTCACTGGTGCTTTTACAACTATTACAAATTATTTTTTTCAATTCTGAATTTACTTTTTAAAAAACACACAAATAATAATGGTAAGAAAGCTTGTAATGCTAATGCTAACATTCCTGCTCCGCTTCCTGCTCTACTGTGTATGAGTGCAAGTTCTATTTATGAGCAAATGATCAGAGCAAGAACAGAAGATTCTTACATACCTGAGTGTTTCCAGTGTGTTGTGGGGATCCTCCTGTCTAGTAGAGAGCAGCTTCATTCCTGAGTGTCCTGGGTGGTTATAAGTCAAATCCAGTTCTTTCAGGTGTGAGGGGTTTGAACTAAGAGCTGAAGCTAGAGAAGAACAGCCTTCCTCTGTGACCAAACAACCAGACAATCTGCAGAAAGGAGACGAGAAAGAGACAGTGAGGGAGATGCATTTCCAGAGCAGCCTGCATGGGGAGCTAAAGAGGCAAATAACTGTAGTGGAGGCCTCATCTCTAGTTCCTGAAAAAAGAAAACTCTTCCTGTATTACGCACTCTGTGTATGTACACTATATTGTACATACATGTACACTGCTTTCACTCCCTGGTTTTTTTTCTTAGCTTCTCTGTCTCGTTTCAGTACCTTGACACTGCTCTTCGAATTTGAACAAAGAAAAAGGAACTGATTAAGTGGTCTCTCAACGCAATTGACACAATTTTTTCCACAAGGTGTCATGGTGCGAGAGAACCCACATGTCTGGATTCGTTCTCAGGTGGATATGTGCTCGACTCGTGGGAGACGTGGCATAGTTTGTGTCTCGTGCCTCTCTCCATGGAAGATGTTGAGGACGTGTTTCTATTTGGAACTTTGATCACTGGGTTTCTGTTGATTGGATTAGGCATTGCACTGGTGTATCAGGAAATTAAAAGAGTGGGGTCAATTCTCGAACACCCGCAAAAATTGCCCAACATGATTGATGCAATGGGTAGAGCTGTCGGAACGCAGACTGTTAGTAAAAGCTTTGATTCGATCATGGAGGGTCTCAGTGCTCTACATGCGAAGTTGGATCCTCCTAATGTTTATTTCTCTATGTTTCTCCCCCCATTCTCTGAAACGGTGGTGCATCCCTGATGCAGCAGCCGCTCTGGTTTCCCAGTGCTTTACACCGAGGCACCAGAGGAATGCTCTATACTTGTACAATGTGTATGAAAATAAAGCTATTCACTATTGCCAAAAGTATTCACTCACCCATCCAAACTGTACACCGTTTTTACAAACATTTATGAAAGACAGGGTCGCTCTCAGGCACTCAGTGAATTCCATCATGTAACTGATAGGATGCCACCTGTCCAACAAATCCAGTCGTGAAATTTCCTCACTCCTAAATATTCCACAGTCAGCTGTCAGCTGTATTATAATAAAATGGAAGTGTTTGGGAATGACAGCAACTCAGCCATGAAGTGGTAGGCCACGTAATCTGATGGAGTGGGGTCAGTGGATGCTGAAGCACATATTACAGACATACAACCTTCATGTGGCATTCAAATTAGCTTAAGAACAGTGCACAGAGAGCTTCATGGAATGGGTTTTCGTGGTCGAGCAGCTGCATCCAAGCCATACATCACCAAGTGCAATGCAAAGCGTCAGATGCAGTGGTGTAAAGCATGCCGGCACTGGAATCTAGAGCAGTGGAGGTGCGTTCTCTGGAGTGACTAATAGTGCTTCTCCATCTGGCAGTCTGAGGAGTTTGGGTTTGGCGGTTGCCGGGAGAACGGTACTTGTCTGACTGCATTGTGCCAAGTACGGGTGACCTGCAATAGTCGCTGATTCGACTATAGTCGACTATACCCCCTAGTCGACTATGAACATCATAGTCGAATGTACCATTCTAACTGCATGGAGGTGCCCAAGGATGTAGCTAAGCATTAGTTGTTACATGAAATGTCTTTGTTTTCGTTATATATAGCCTTTTGTCAAATAAAATCATCCTAATTTCTGTTAATAAATATTTTTAAATGTTTGCGCATTAACAATAGGCATCTTCCTTACTACACATTAATAAATCACACCCTGCAGTTGCACAATCCAAAGCAGCGGAGCTGAACGCGCTACAGAATACGCAGCATCTACCGAGATTATAATGGCTACTAAAAAAACTTCAAAAGTATTTTGAAAAAGATAAAGATGAATCAAACAAAGTAAAGTGCAAGTTATGTCATCAACATCTTTCATTTCGCACGACAACAACCAACATAGCATACCATTAAAAACGCGTAAGGCGAAAAAACAAACAGTTCACCAACATGACTGTGCACCAGTGCACAAAGCAAGGTCCATAAAGACACAGTCTGGTGTGGATGAACACACAGACACAGAGTCCTGACCTCAACCCGATAGAACACCTTTGGGATGAATTAGAACGGAGATTGAGAGCCAGGCCTTCTCATCCAACATCAGTATGTGACCTCACAAATGCGCTTCTGGAAGAATGGTCAAAAATCCCCATAAACACACTCCTAAAGCGTGTGGACAGCCTTCACCAGAAGAGTTGAAGCTGTTCTAGCTGCAAAGGGTGGACCAACGTCATATTGAACCCTATGGATTAGGAATGGGATATCACTTAAGCTCATATGTGAGTCAAGGAGGGTGAATGAATACTTTTGGCAATATAGTGTATGTATTACAATCTGTATGTATATGTGTATGTATTTATTACACTATCATGCCTGGCTCCGCCTGCCATCTGTCTGTCTGTCTTATTTTCATGTTCCTAGTCCTGCCTCTGATTCGGTTTTCCTTGTTTTCCCTTTTGATCTGTCTTTCTGTCTTAGTTATTGTCTAAGCTTAGTGATTGTTATTAAGCTCTGTGTTTGGAGTCTTTGGTTACAGATCATTGTGGTTGTAAGTATGCTACATTCGCTTATGCCTGTTTATGTGTTTATTGATAGTTGTGCCTGGCTCTGTTCTGTTAAGTGCTTTCTGTAGTTTAGTCATGTGTACGTGAGTTGGTTATTGTTCTTTGTCTGATGGATTCTCTGGTAATGACCTGGACTGTTTTCATGACTAATGGATTTGCCCATAATAAATCTCACTCTTCTCAGCACGTGTCCGCATGTTTACTCATAACTCCGACTACAACAACCTCCAGAAGCCATCGAAAGACCTTTTCGACTCTCAAAAAACATAAAAAAAAAAAAAAATACATCGTCTCCCTGCTACTCTATGCCTGTTGCATTACATACTAGAGGTGTGCCAAAAAATCGATTCATATATCAAAAATGGATTTTCATTTACTACGATTCAGAATCAATTTTAAATGTCCCAAAATCGATTCTAAGTCGTGGTGAAGTCTCGCGTTATGTAATTACAAAATTACGCGAGACTTTACGCAGCAGGTTCTGGGACACACTCATGCGGTTCAAAACAGATGGAGGAAAGAGATATTCAACCTGTCCGGTCTTCATTTAAGGCAAAAATATGGGTTCATTTTGGTTTTTACCGAATGCCGGGGAAGACCAAACTGGACACAATGTAGCTCGTGTGCAAGGCTTGTGTAACGCGGTGAGCACGGGAGCGTTAATATAGAGAAGGGTGAGAAATAATATAGAGAAGGGTGGACCCAAGTGCCGGTTCGCAAGATCAAGACGTTTGACACTCGTCAAATGTATTAGCGAGAGGGAAACACGCACAGCGACCCAGAAAGAACAAACAAAACAACACGGAAGACTCGACGCGCAAGAGAATATAAACCAAAACTGTGAGGGCATGGAGTAAATAGAAACAAAAAAACAACGCGGAAAATACAACGCGTGAAAAATAACACTCAACCGTAGTGAGACGGGAGGAAGAAACAAAATAACAACAGTAACTAAAAACAGCGCGGATAAATGCAATGTGAAAACGAAACCAAGGACGCCAGCAGAAGTAACTGGCAAAAAACGCCGCAGCAAAATAAAACCCTTCCTAAAAATAAAGGCAAAACGGATAGGAAGAAATACAGGATTGGGAAAACTTGATGGGTCAGGAAGCGACGCAGAAGATAGATACTCGAATAAGTAAAGAGAAAGCATAACAGAGAGAGGTGGCGAGACCATTAAACGATAAGCAATCACAGAGAAAGCAGAGACTGGCTGAGAACGTACGGTTACGCCGGTTTAGTCTGGGACTGACTCTGGTGCCCCTAGCAACGGCTGGGGGAACTGCATCCGAGCCAGCCCTGACAGCTCGCAAAATGAAGCTCAAGAATTTTGGTAACACAACAAAAACCATTTTATTTTACCAAAGCACTTTATTTTTGTTAATTAAATGTGAAAGACACTTAATTTTCTGTATTTGTCATTCTGTCTTGCAAAGCAGACTGTAGTAGATCATGCAGATTTTATAGACTGAAGCAGACATTTTTATAAATCAAATCGTTTTTTGAATCGAAAATCATTTTGAATCGAATCGTGGCCCCCAAAATCGGAATCGAATCGAATCGTGAGATAGTAAACGATTCCCACCCCTATTACATACACTCTGTGTGTGTATGTATTACATACTCTGTGTATTTATGTATTACAGTATGTATGTATGTATTACACACTGCATGTGTATGTAATACACTCTGTGTATGTATGTATTACACAATCTGTGTGTGTGTGTATTATACACTCTGTCTCAAAAGGTAGTAAACACCCATATTAGTGCTGGGCGGTATGACCAAAAATCTATATCATGGTATTTTTCGAAATTATATTGGTTTCATGGTATTTGACAGGTTTTCCCCCTATACATGATGTGTTTACTGCATTGATTACGAAAAGAATTATGGAGGATTTGGGTAAATCTTACATATGAGCAACACGAAGGAATGGGTGTCAGAATGCGAAGGTAAATGTACAAGGGAGCAGGCTACTACGGACAATGAGGGAAAAAGAACATAAGGATTAACCAATACGATATGAAAACAAACAGCCAAAGCAAGGTGGAGAGGGAAACAGCTAAAACTCTTAATGAAAACTAACAGGAATGCCACAGGGGGTTATAAACTGTAGGTTTATACAACTTATGTGATCCAGCTACACGTAATATTATAAACTGCACACCAGTTAATAGCAAATAAGAGATATTTAGACACAAAGTAGACAGGGCTGTTTGCCAATAGTTGTATTGTACTGAAATGTCCCAAATATCTTACCTTTAATTAAATAACATAATATTTAAACAAATAAATAACAACAGTGGTCGAATACTGAGGAGATGGCGCAGCAATGAAAAGCATCTCTTGAAAAACAATTAACGACCATGCTGCGCTCCGGACACTTGAAGGCTATTTAAACCGGCGTGGCCAGTATATGACAGATTCATATGATAACAAAAATAAACACCTGTTTTCTGTGCGAACTGGTATACCACTCAGCACTACCCCATATAAAAGTGTTAGGCCGTCGGCTCCTCCCATTCCTGATGAACTTTCATCAAAACATCTGACTGAATGCTAACAACAACAATTCTGTATTTAAGATGAACACAGAATAAATTCAGATGCTCACCTGAGAATCTCCAATTTACACTGTGAACTCTTCAGTCCAGCACAGAGCTGCTCCACTCCTGAATCCATCAGATCATTATTATTAATTTCCAGCTCTCTCAGTGAGGAGTTTTCTCTTTGTAGAACTGACTTGAGAAATTTGCAAGACCTTTCAGTGAGACCACAACCAGACAATCTGCAAAGAAAGAATAAAAACAGTACAAAGGGCAGCTAGGTCATAGAATACTGAATTATAGATCTCAATTACTGTAAAAAGTGACCAATATGATCTCTGAAAATGCATGATCAGATCTGTTCAAAAGTCCCCTTGGTGATGCCTAGCCAAATGTTCTTGATTTTGGTCTTGTTCTTACTCTACACTGCTGTAAGAATGAACCACTATCAGCCAATCTTATCACATAAAAACCATTAAGGAATTTAAGAATTCACACACACACACACACACACACACACACACACACACACACACTTGGGGTTTCCCTGTTAGTCACATGACTCCATAATATAACTGGCAAAATTACAAGAATTTCATTCATCAGCCTAAAATGGAAAAATGGCTGAATCCAATGGAATATAGTAAAAATGTCAAATTTCACTACTTTTCAATCTGTCTATGCATTTAATTTCATCCTCTTTTCTAAAACATGGATAGACTTTTATATTTTTTTAGCAGCAATTCAATTTTGACATTTCAAAATGCATGGTTTTATACTGTAACTGCAGTGAGATCAAAAAACGTGGTTTCAATGGAAGTCAATGGAAGGGGCATTTTTGGCCACGAAGGTGTTCAGAGGGAATATGTGGCAGGGCCGGCGCCAGAACATATACAGTGAGGGGGCGTCAGAAATGTTCGGGGGGGGGGCGAACGTAAGTTGTTGAGCGGGGGGGTGCGTGTAACGATTGTCGAGCGGCAACGATTTTTGTGGGTTTTTTAAACGAATAATTAATCATTCATGTAATTAAACTGTCATTTAAAATATTAAAATTCTGGAAATGATTGAATATTTGATCATTTTGATCAGGGCTGAAGTAGATTAAGTGATTTATGAAAAAAAAGCAAAAAAAAAATGTTGACATATGAGGATTTTATTGCTGATTTTGTGCATGTACATTTTTGCCACAAAGGTGTCCAAAGGGTGCAAAATATGAAATCTGGCACTACATAAAAAATAATAATGCAATCAAAACAATTTTGTTACTAATCTTTGCCATATCTAAGACTCTAATTACCACCAATGCCCCATCTGTCTACTGTTTGTTTTATGGAAAATAATCAATTTTTTGTGTTTTTTTTCCAAAAAAATTGCAATACTTCAAATAATTTAACTGTCATTTAAGGGGTTAAAATCCTGAAAATAATTTCATGTTTGGTAGTTTTGAGTAGGTCTGAAATTGATTGTGATTTATGAAAAAAAAGCAAGATAAAATATTGATGTATTATGATTTAAGAGCAGTTTTTTGGTGCGTGTACATTTTTGCCACGAAGGTGTCCAGAGGGTGCAAAATTTGAGGAGGGCATGAGGGTTAAGTCAGTTTCGGTTCATTTATTGTCTCTTCTCTATGTTGTTATTTGCATTTTTGCTTGTGTTTACATACTCCTTACTTACTTACCTCCTTGTGTTTAGTCGGCTGCCCTCTTTATTTAATAAATTATTCAAAACCCTGCACCTATTTCTTCTGTAAAGCACTTTGAGTTGCATGCATGTATGAAAGACTATTATTAATTATTATTAGTTGTCATGGTAACAGCTCCGGACCCCTCCTTGTGGACATGTTATTATGTTGTCTGCGTCTAGTTATGTCCATGTTTGTAGTTACGTGGGTGTGGGTCGTTTGTGTTCGTTAGTCTCACCTGTGCCTTGTCTCGTGATCACGGAGGAATGTGTTATTCACCTATTTTATGTGCGTTCATGCAATGTCTCGTGCTCGTCTTTGTCTAAAGTTCGTGCCTGAGTGAGTTGCTTATGTTTAAATGCTTGCGCTACCGCGCTAAACTTCAGTATGTGTC
The DNA here is from genome assembly GCF_052324685.1 of Brachyhypopomus gauderio. NCBI lineage: Eukaryota > Metazoa > Chordata > Actinopteri > Gymnotiformes > Hypopomidae > Brachyhypopomus > Brachyhypopomus gauderio. The sequence goes on from NC_135213.1 coordinate 1,269,305, forward strand.
ATATTAAAGTTCTGTTTCACCACAATCTCTTCGTCGTGCCTGCCTCCTCTGCACGTTACATTAGTTATATTATTATTAGACAAAGATTATTACTTGCCCATTTGAACAGAAAAAGAACAATTCCAGTGTGAACCTACATTTTCTTGTATATGTTTTATGTTCAATTTATTACAAGGAAACTGACTATTTTAAAATTTCTCCATAGTGTCATCACATCGACGTTACTTTTTCCATTCAACAACAAATTCATATAAACTCACCTGAGAATCTCCAGTTTACAGTGTGAACTCTTCAGTCCAGCACAGAGCTGCTCCAGTCCTGAATCATTCAGGTCATTGTTATTCATGTTTAGCTCTTTCAGCAAGGAGTTTTCTGTTTGTAGAACTGATGCAAGAGATTTACATGACTTTTCAGTGAGACAACAGCCAGATAATCTGCAAAAGAATAAATACAGTACCAAGTGCAGTTAAATAAGAGGTTCCTGAATTACACTGAATTGCTGCTAAAAATATATAAAAATCTATCCATGTTTTAGAAAAGAAGATGAAATTAAATGCATAGACAGTTTGAAAAGTAGTAGAGCGGCCTGCAGGAGGCAGCATGAAAGGCTTCACTTTGTACTTTATTATAAACGACTGATATGGTGAGGTCTCCATTCCTCACAGTCAGTTTATTCTACACCGTGAAATGTACATCCAATAATAAAGCTTTGCAGATATTTGTTTTTGCCTGAAGGATGGCAAGATAAGATAATGTATTTGATCTGATTGTGGGTTGCCATCAAAATGTAGCATGTATATTTTATATGCTTCATTTAGTGTTCCCTCTAGTGTGCTGAATCAAACATACTGTAAATGTAGTGGAGTTGTTCTCTCATCTCTGCTTCCTGAAAAATTAATGTAATTGTCACGTTGTGGGGGGGCCCCCTACCGGTCGCCCCCGGTTACAGCGGCAGCGGTCCTGTTTTTGGTCATGTGATGTTCGTCCCTTAGGTGGGCGGGACCCGTGATCCGTCTCACCTGAGGGTCGTTTGTTTGTCTATATATGTCTTGTCTTTGTACCAGTTGACTGCTGGTTATTATTTCCTTCATTTGGAACAATGCACGGGTTTTTGGTTTGCACACTTTCTATTAAACCATCCTCTTTCCCTGAGACTTGGCGTGATCGCTTCCTTTTTGAGTTGCTCACCCTGCCCGTCACAGAATAACCAGCCACCTTCGGAAGCCGCCAGTCTCCTTTGCTTTCTCCTTCGTTCGTGGTCATGTCTCGTGGTAAGTGTTTGTCTACGTGCTGTGTGTTTGTCGTGTATTGTCTGAGAGAGTGTTGAGTCTGTCCCCACTCGTCCCGCCGTGTTTAAATGTTGTTTGTGTTTAAACCCGTAAATCACACGGCGGTGACTAGAGCTGGGGACCGGTAGACTCCGCTCTCGCCCAGCGAAACTACCGGTGCCTCACATTGCGCACGTCCGTTGTCCGTTATCGTCTGTGTGTGTATGTACGTTGTAGTGTTTTGTTTTAATAACGACGCGGACGTGAGCGAGTGTGTGTGTGCCGTGGTGTGTGTTTCGCTGGTGGTGTTCGTGTGTGTATGTAGTCGGATCCACCGGTGCGTGCCGCACGCTAGACCGCGTTAGACGCGAGGGTCTCTCGGTGCCTTTTGCCTCGCTCACCCGATATCCCGTGGTGACGGGGGTGAGCGCTTGCGAGCCCGAGAGACGCGTCGCTGTGGGTGTGACGCGCAAGCCGCTCGCGTATAGCTCTCTCTCTCTAAAGATCTGCGGATCCCGTTGGGAAAACGGTGAGAGAGAGCTGGAGTAGGCGCATCACGCTCCACAGAGCGCGCGCATCGGTGGGTCCTGTCCATTTGTTTGTGTTCTGTCTTTGCGTGTTCGTTTTGTCCTAGAGTGTAGCGTGCTTTGTTTTATGTAATTCCTCTCTTGCACCCCTCTTCACGGTGTGTGGGGAGGGGCCCATTAGAGGTCCCGTGCCAAGGGCATCCTGGGTGCGTGTATGTTGTGTCTGTGTTTTTGTTTTGTTATTCCCCAGAGGGGCCCCCCTAAATATGTTTTTGGGGGGGAGCTATGGGGTTCCTGAGCCACGACATGTGGCTCAGAAGGCACTGCTCCATCAGGAGACCTGACCGGTTGGGAAGGACCCCTGAGCAAAGAGGAGCCCCTGTACCCCTTTGTAGGCGGAGGAAGCCTGGGGTGTAAGGACAGAGTGTCTCCTCATGCCAAGAAGGGGTCCCTTCCCCCCTGTGTAAAAGGGGGTCAGTGGTCGGAGCAGTGCGCGTTTTGTGTTGTGTTGTCTGTGTGCGTTTGTGTGTGATGTGTTGCAGGTCGCTCCTGGTGGTGGACTGCGGTTCTCCCGGACCTAGTGGGGTCTCCAGGAGGAGACCCTCTCCTTCGAGCTCGGAGTGACCAGCGTGTCCCTGTTGCGGATTGCCAGGGCCCTGGCGCTCCTGGGTTGGGTGGAGGAGTCCACCTTGAGATGAGGGGCCCCGGGGAGGGGTTCACTCCCCAGGAGTCTGGGGTGACCCCTAGCGAAAGGGCAGGGGTCAGCTCCGAGCGAGGAGGTAGGTTCGGGAGGTGGTTGGTGGAAGCCTTGGCCGCACCCCAGTGTGGCGGCCTGCACACATCCACACCTGTGACGTGTGTTGGGCCATGTGCTCCCGGTCCGCACACAGCAGTGGGGCTTAAGCGGCCTAAGGCCGGTTAGGGCGCGAGGGCCCTGTGACCGACCGGGGTGTGGTTATCGTCTTGTTGACGGCCCAGTCGGTCCAGGGTCCCGCCCAGGAGGCGAGCTAACCTATGTGTTTTATGTTTTCAGCTCCAGGACTGCAGGGAACGGGTCCCTGCCTTGTCTGTGTCCTGTGACGAGGAGCTTATGTGTTTTGTGTTTTAGCTCAGGACGGCAGGGAACGGGTCCCTGTCTTGTCCCCGCCCTCCCGCCCCTTTGTTGTGTTTTGTGTGCTGCCGCTGTAAGCCGCACATCCGGAGGGGAGTGCGACTTTGGTGGGGGGGTCTGTCACGTTGTGGGGGGGCCCCCTACCGGTCGCCCCCGGTTACAGCGGCAGCGGTCCTGTTTTTGGTCACGTGATGTTCGTCCCTCAGGTGGGCGGGACCCGTGATCCGTCTCACCTGAGGGTCGTTTGTTCGTCTATATATGTCTTGTCTTTGTACCAGTTGACTGCTGGTTATTATTTCCTTCATTTGGAACAATGCACTGGTTTTTGGTTTGCACACTTTCTATTAAACCATCCTCTTTCCCTGAGACTTGGAGTGATTGCTTCCTTTTTGAGTTGCTCACCCTGCCCGTCACAGTAATCCTATAATGTCTGCCTGTTTTAGACACATTATAGACATAGTGATGTGTGTCCTGTTACTGTTTTTGGCTTTTCTTTATGTTTTGTAGCTGATGTCACGATACAGAGGCCCCCTGCCAGCTGCCTCCGTCCGCAGCAGTTTATGCTGTCCTGTTGTTGTGTTCATCCCTCAGGTAGGCAGAGCCCATTAGGATTCCCAACACCTGAGGGTCGTTTGTCTGTCTATATATGTTTTGTCTTTGTACCAACTGACTGCTGGTTATTGTATCCTTTATTTGGATAATGTCATTGGTTTGCAGTTGGTGCACGTTATTCATTAAATCCTGCATTTTCCCTGAGACTGGCAAGATCGCTTCCTTTTCATTTTGCACTCCTCACCCGTCACAAGTTAAAAACAAATTTAACAGTCATGACTCCCTTTTTTTGAACCTTTAAACCTGTCTGTTTGTCCATAGTCTTTGTTTGTGCTTATGTGTAGTCTTTAAGTCTTTCATCTTCATTAAATGTAATTGTTGTACTTGCACTCTTCACACATTCATGTGTTTTCAGTGTATGTGTGCACTTCTGACTTCATTTTAAATTAGTTGGTTGCTTTGTGTGAGGGTCTCAGCAGGATTGCTAATGTTTTATTGTACTCTATTGTATTTTGCTATGACAATAAAGTAATCTATGGAAAGTGATGTTTGTGTTTTTGAAGACAACACTTCTTTCAAAATTGCTCTGCAGTGTTGTCATACCTTACTGTTTTCATTTAAGAATAAAGTTACAAAAAACTCACCCAAGTATATTCAGTTTACAGTGTGAACTCTTCAGTCCATCACAGAGCTGCTCCACTCCTGAATCCTGCAGGTCATTGTTATTCATCTCTAGCTCTCTCAGTGAGTTTTCTGTTTGTAGAACTGATGTGAAAAATGTGCAAGAGTCCACAGTGAGATCACAGCCAGATAGTCTGCAAATAAAGAATACACACAGTACAAAGTGCAGTTTAGTCAATAGACACGGAATTACACATCTGAATTACACATAAACATCAAATTTATCTCTTTGTTTTAGAACGGTGAATGGGATTAAATGCATGAACAGATTCAGAAGTAACAGAGCAGCCTGCATAAGATAGCAGCGTGACACGTGAATGTGAATACATGCATACGTGTGATTTACCCCCAAACAAAATACAAATATGAAACTGACTTGCTTTGTAGCTTTTACATTTAATGCTGTACCATATTTATTGTATTTTTAAGAGAACACTGACCTTTTTTTACCATTCTTTTTATTGCAATATTTTAAACAGTACAAAGGGGTGAAATGAAACAAGGCAATGTACCGAAGAAAGAAGATGAAGTAATTTGCATTGAAAAAGTCAAACTGGCATTGGGATTCTTTTCTGTCACAATGTCTCAATGAAGTTAAAATGACCCTTGGACAGCATTACCCATATACGAACAACCATAGACATACACAACCACACACAAACACATACAGACATCTCCACACATGCCCACAAAAGATCAGAAAGTAAATAACATAAGTAAAATACATAAATAAATAAATAGGTTTTTAAAAACAAACAAACAAACAAAAAACAACTGTATGGGGGGAAGAAGAGGGAAACATAGAAAGGAGAGGAAGCAGGCAGATTAGTGAAAATGGACCGTCCGTCTAGTATTTGAAGAGCTTCCTTGTAGTCAGTTCACTCCAGCTGGACCTCATATATACCAGGGTTCCCACACCTTGGTTAACATCAAATTCAAGGACCTTTCAATGACTTTCCAGGACCAACTTCCTCAAATTCAAGGACTGCACCTGGCACCATTTACCTACTGTTACCCCTGAATATGTTGTCAAAAAACGATGTTAATTCAATGCAAATTCAAAAGACCGAATGCCATTTCAAGCCATGCATCCTGAAATGTTCTGTGCATGACATTAAGTGCTGATTAAATGGAAACTTAATTCACACTCAACATGACTGGCAATTTAGCAGTGGACCTGTGAGAAGGTGACATTCACGTAAAGCGACTACACATATGTTAACTACATACAGGAAACACTAGCTTTCGGGGCTGAACAAACAAACAAATTTCTCTACAAGAGAATGACCAAACTTTTGCAAAGTAAAAGTCAGCATAGCCCCTGTAGAATCAATATAATTTTAAATGAACTTGTGCTGGCAAAATAATGTCACGTTGACAGTAGACAAATAATAATAATAATAATACACATATGCATATACACATACAGTACATACTTAAAACAGAGGAGCAAAGCCATATAATGAGATTAGAACTATAGATTTCTAGAGAAATCTGGTGTGAGATGATTCTAGCATTTTCCAAGTTTTTAAATCTACTTAATGAAGAGTAATATGAAATTAATTTATTCATAAAAAGAAAAGAAGGCTTTTAACCACTCCACTTACTGTAGTGAATGTGGTATTTTGCTAAAAGTACGACTATATTTATGGCATCAGAGAAATACGAACTTAAGTTTACCGCATAAAGTAAAATGGTATCAAAAGAAAGAATGTGTAACGAATAGAGGGGCGGGTGTGACGCAAATGCAGATATCAAATGATTTATTACAGAAATGGAACCAAAACACTAAACGCAGGAGAGATAACAAGTGAAACGGTAAGTAGGAAAGGGAAACATGATAACCAAACGGCTGACAGAACGACAAGGAAACGGAACCAATATGAACTGGGGAGAAAACCATAAAACGCTAAACTAATACCGGGATAGCAACAATGACGAGGAGAACACATACACAAAATACTATAAGACAGGACATGAAACTAAGGTGGACTATACGAGCATAAGGCTCAGAGTAACAACGGGAACAGCGGCAAAACAAGAACAAAACCGTAGGGCTACCAACAGCAACTACTCATGACATACACAACCTAGAAATAACAAGGCAACGAAACCGAGGGAAACAACGGAACTAGAGGGAAAAAACCAAGGAGGCTAAAGCAGAGACAATAACATCTAGGACGTTCATGAACAGGGAAACACGAAGGGTAAAGGCAAGGAGAGAGATGGCAAGGAGTACTCACGAAACAAACACACAAGGACCGACACGGAAGTGAAACACCACGGGGAATATATACACAGAGACGGGACGGTGAAACGAGACTCAGGTGTGTGCACTAACGATAAGGGCGTGATAGACAGAGGGAGGAACGAATGGGAGCGGGGAGCTAGGCGGGACCAGGGAGGAGGGAGGGGCTGGACGTGACAGAATGTTAAGTTTGAGATTAATTGAGTTTCTAGTGTCCATGCAAAAACTTTGTGAATGTTGACATGAAAAAACAAATGCTCCTGGAATTCACCTTCTGACTAACAAAAGGTACATGAATCCACATAAAGTTTAAATTTTCTTTCAAGAAACATGGCTACAGGATATATCTTATTTATTATCTTATTTATTATTTTGAAATGAGTCTCTTTTACTTTAGAAGATATGGACCATTTGACAAGCCATTGTGGTTTTATAAATTTGTATTAGGATGTTTCTTGAAAGAATCTCTATTACATCTTTTGTCTTATACCATCAGTGATAATCTTGTTATTACACTTGAAGTCAACTAAGTTAGTCATTCACTTTTAACATGGACATCGAAACAGTCAACTCTGAATATAAAATGACATTTTTGATTAATTGAATTAATGCTAAAGGAATCACTTTGCAAACTTTAAAATCTTTATAACAACTATCATATCAGAGCATATTTTTCAACAAAGGATGAGAAATTTAAAACATTATGACAATCTTTTTCATAGCAATCTTTTGTAAATATTGACTTCCTACCAACTGTGCCCTATTATTCCTTGACCGCAGTATTCATCCATGTGAAATATCAAACCCCCTAATTACTATTCAAGGACCTTCAAGGACGGCTGTCTTTTATGCCTGTTTTCAAAAACTTTTGAACACATTTTTTCAGATTCACAAACTTTCAAAGATTTCAAGGACCCGTGGAAACCTTGGGGTAATGAACCTGGGCGACAGACCAAATTGATCTAAAAGGCGGAACATATTACACTCTGTCAAATGCCTTTTGGTGTCTAGTGTTACAATAATTTCAGGACTTTGTGAAGAATGAGAGTAAAGAATGTTTAATAATCATCTTGTGTTGAAGGAATGGTGTCCTTTCGTGAAGCCAGTTTGATCTTGGTGTATCTAGCCGATTGCAGACGTGTGGCCAAGATCTTTGATAGGATTTTAAGATCGACATTAAGAAGTGAGATTGGCCTATAACTGCTGCATAGAGTTGGGTCTTTATCTTTTTTGAGAAGCAGGGATAGGGAAGCCTCAGTTAGCAATTGAGGGAGCTTTCCATTTAGCAGTGAGTCACTGAAGACCTTTACCAAAATAGGAGATAGCACAGCTGAGAACTTCTTATAGAATTTGGCTGAAAAGCCGTCTGGACCAGGGTGGTGTTGGGAAGGCTTCGCTGAAAATTTCTGAAAGTAGCTCCGTAAAGAAAACTGTAGAGCGCGAACTTTCTATATCCTCCTGTAAGCCTATGATTTTAATGTTATTTCTCCGCGATTGTGATTCCAAGTCTAGTGTCTTAGCCTGTAGCTTAGCACATATCTCTGTTAGCGAGGGACATCAGTCCTCCAGCACCTGAATACGATCGCTTGCAGTGTTCAGGCCTGATTCGAGTGTAGTCGTCCTGTGGCCCAAATCCATCAAAGTGGTCTGTAACTGCTCAAATCGGGCCTCTGGCCATACAGATGGTGTTTCAATGGTCCTCTAAAAGGTGCGTTAGCACTGAAGCCGTAATCTCTTTGCTACGTGCAATTGAAGGATCCGGTTTGGCAAAGGAGTCTTTTCTACTGGCTCTCAGCGTTTTAGAAGCCATTATAAAGTTGGCGGACAGCTCCGAACTAGATTTATGGTCAGCGGGATCAGATAGGGTGGATCAAGTTTGGGTAAATTAGAGATATTAAATGCGTAGATGGAGCATAGACAGTACACCTCCTGTTCCTCATCTGCCATCTTGGAACTTCAACACTGACCTTTTTAAAATAACTCTCAAATAGCTTTCAATAACTGCTCTGCAGTGTCGACACACCTTACAGTTTTAATTCAAGAATTCACAGAAACTCACCTGAGCATATCCAGTTTACAGTGTGAACTCTTCAGTCCAGCACAGAGCTGCTCCACTCCTGAATCTTTCAGGTCATTGTTATTAATCTCCAGCCCTCGCAGTGAGTTTTCTGTTTGTAGAATTGATGTGAGAGATTCACAAGACTCTTCAGTGAGACCACAGCCAGATAGTCTGCAAAGTATGAGTAAATACAGTTTAGCCCAGAAGAGAGCTTGGAAAATATAGTATTTGCATATGACCTAGTGCTTGATGCATACAGACAAAATGTTTATGCCAGTCAAACATTGAATTTGTACTTTAGAAATTTGTACTTTGTACTTGTGAAATTATATAGAAGATATACAGGGGTTGGACAATGAAACTGAAACACCTGTTTTAGACCACAATCATTTATTGGTACGGTGTAGGGCCTCCTTTTGCGGCCAATGCAATGTCAATTCATCTTGGGAATGACGTATACAAGTCCTGCACAGTGGTCAGAGGGATTTTAAAAACAGGGGAAGGAACATTTATCTGACGAATTTTAATGTTGCTTTGTGTTTCAGGTTTGAAAAGTGCTGCAATTTTGGCTCAAGTACTTGAAAATGCTTGAAACAAACTATTTCGTTTCACAACAAATAGCTGTCTGACTGAACAGTTTTCTTGTATTACACGAGACACGAGAGAACGTGAAGACGTTAAGATTGGGCGTTTGGAGTATGTGTGTATTTGTATAAATATGTAGCTTAATTAAGCTGAAGGTGCTGGAAAATATTGAAAATGGAACTTCAAAGTGCCATACAAGTGCTTGAATTTCACCTTGTAAAAGTCTCTCTCTTTAATGTAGGGTCTCTACCCTTCTTTTTTCGATGGTCTCTCTACTCCTCACTCTCTAATGTTCTCTCTCTCTCTCTTTAATGTAGGGTCTCTCTACCCTGTATTTCTGAGGGTGTGTCTACTCTTCTCTCTTTCATGTTCTCTCTCTTTCTTTAAATGTCGGGTCACTCTACCCATATCTCTAATTTTCTCTCTCTCTCTTTTATGTGGGGTCTCTCTACATGTCTCTCACTCTCTAATGTTCTCTCTTTAATGTAGTCTCTCTCAACCCTTCTCTCTCTCTCTCTAATGTTAATTTAATGTTTAATGTTATTTTTCATAGATCTTCTGAGTCAAGAACATTCAGTGCTATGTCCACTGTTAATCTCTAAATGAAAATACTCACATGGCTTTTCTGGATGCTTTGACCACTGGCAGCAGTCTCAGTAGGCATTTCTCTGATGGGTCATATTTCCTCAGGTCAAACTCATCTAGCTCCTCTTCTGAGTTCAGCAACACATACACCAGAGCTAACCACTGAGCAGGAGAGAGTCTGGCTCCACGGAGACGAGTGTCACCTCCTCTGCTCAGATATGTTTGGACTTCCTGTGCTACAGAATGATCATTCAGTTCATTCAGACAATGGAACAGATTGATGGATTTCTCAAGGGAGGGATTCTGCCTGATCTTCTTCTTGATGTACTTGACTGTTTCCTCTTTGCTATGAGAGCTGCTTCCTGTCTGTGTCAGTAGGCCTTGTAAGAGAGTCTGATTGGACTCCAGTGAGAGACCCAGAAGGAAGCGGAGGAAAAGGTCCAAGTGTCCATTCTGACTCTGTAATGCTTTGTCCACTGCACTGTTGAGGAGTTCAGACATTGGGATTTTGACCAGTGCTGGAGGTTCCTGTTGCAGCACATTGGTGTTGGTGGAGATGAAGGTAATAAACACATATAAAGCAGCCAGAAACTCCTGAACACTCAGATGTACAAAGCTGAACACCTTCCCCAGCTGTAGACCAAACTCCTCTCTAAAGAATTGAGTGCACATTCCTGAATACACTGACATTTCTCTGACATCAAGGCCACTGTTTCTCAGGTTGTCATCACAGAAGATCAGGTTGCCTTTTTCCAACAGTTGGAAAGCCAGTTGTCCGAGTGCTAAAATGTGTTTTCTAGTTTGTTGAGGGTCAGTGTCACTTTTCAGATCATACTTTCTGTCCTTGTGTTTGATGTGAAAGATCAGGAAGCGTGTGAACATCTGAGTCAGAGTCTTGGGAATCTCTCCACTCTCTGCTTCACCTAACATTCTCTCTAGAACAGTGGCTGCAATATTACAGAAGACTGGAATGTGGCACATGATATAGAGGCTTCTTGATGACTTAATGTGTGTGATGATTTTATTAGCCAGAATCTGATCTTTGATTCTTTTCTTGAAGTACTCCACTTTCTGAGGGTCACTGAACCCTCGTACCTCTGTTACCTGGTCAATATACTGTAGAGGGATCTGATTGATTGCTGCTGGTCGAGAGGTTATCCAGAGAAGAGCAGAGGGAAGCAGATTCCCCTTGATTAGGTTTGTCAGCAGCACATCCACCGAGGTTGACTCTGTTACATCCCACAAGCTCTTATTATTCTGGAAATCTAGAGGAAGTCGACACTCATCCAAATCAAGACAGATGAACAGAATTTTGTAGTATGTATAGTGAGTTGGTTTTAATTCACGTGTTTCTGGAAAAAGGTAATGGAGAAGCTCCACCAGACTAAGATTTTTCTCCTTCATCAAATTCATCTCCCTGAAAGGAAGTGGAAATATGAAGAGGACATCCTGATTTTCATTTCCTTCAGCCCAGTCCAGAATGAACTTCTGCACAGAGACAGTTTTACCAATTCCAGCCACACCTTTAGTCAGCACAGTTCTGATGGTTTTGTCTTGTCCTGGTAAGGGTCTAAAGATGTCACTGCATTTGATGGGTATCTCATGTATTGCTGGACTCCTGAATGCTCTCTCAATCTGTCTCACCTCATGTTCATTATTGACCTCTCCACCCCCTCCCTCTGTGATGTAGAGCTCTGTGTAGATCTCATTCAGATGTGTTGTGTTTCCATGCTGTAAGATTCCTTCATTGATCATCTGACATTTTTCTTTCAGTTTAGATTTGAGCTGTATGTGACAAACTGGAGCCAGTTCTGATAAGACAAGAGCAGACATGTTAATCTATTTTAAGCATCAATCATAAAAGATCCATTACTGGAACTATAGAAAAACACATATAAAAATATTAGTTACTGGAAAACTAAGGCATACACTATCAGGCCTAATTATCTAGCTGGCTACTTTCAAAGAGCTTTACTAATTCACTCCCATTCTACGTAATGAGATATTGTATAGCACAACTCTTCTTTCTAGTTAAAAAACTACAGTGTTATTCCCTTTGTCTTACCAAGTTATGGTTAGTCTATTTTGTGGAATCATTTTGAGACATTGCATCATTTTTCTTACCTGTTATAAAATCGCTTATCACTTTATAAGTAAGCTAAATGCTCTTTAAATGTAGCAAACTAGCTAGGTATTTAGACAGAAACTAAGGCTTAAAATCCCATTTAACACAATGTAGTTTCTATCTAAATAGCTAGCTAGGGGACTCAATTAACACAACTGCTACATCAAGGGTGGCCAACCCATCAGCAACTTTTTTTTTTACTGTGTTACAACAAAGAGCGACCTCATACACATGGGCACACGAACATCATCCATCCCTTCCTCTCTCTCTCTGTCACGTCCAGTCCCTCCCTCCTCCCTGGTCCTGCCCAGTTTCCCCGTTCCCAGGATTTCTCCCTCTATCTGTCACGCCCCTGTCTTTAGTGCCCGCACCTGAGTCTCGTTACACTCCCCTGTTCAGTGTATATAATCCCCGTGGTGTTTCACTCCTGTGTCGGTCATTGTTTGTACGTGAGTCCCTCCGTGTTTTCCCTGCTCTTTATCTCTACCTTGTCCCCGCTGATTTATATATTGATGTAAATGTTTTCTCATCGCCCTGCCTTCCCGCTCTGCGTAATCTGTCCTAGTTTTAAAGTTGTAATGTTTGTCGGGTTCCCTTCTCCTAGGTGCATCCCTAGTTTCATTTGTATCGTTTAGTTTAGTTTTTCGTCTGTAGCCTTGCCCTGTTGGTTGTCTCTCTTTCCCCCGTTAGTTGCGGTTTCCCTTTCCGCTACTCCTTTACGTGTTCTTATTGCATTGCGATTGTGTTTTCCCTAGTTGTCTTTTAGTTATCATTACCTACCTAGTCTACCTAGTTATCATTTCTGCGTCGTTATTCCTGTAGGCATTCTCTATTTCAGTTTAGTGTTGTGTAGTCTTCTTAGCTCATGTTTAGTTCTGTTTCTTAAGTAGTTCTGTTTGCCATCTGGTCGTTTGTATGTTTTCCGCTACGTGTGTTCTCGTGTGCTTTGGCGTTGTTGCATGTTTAGTTCTTGTCTTTTTTCCTTTAATAAAAAGCTTAACCTGCATTTGCGTCACGCCTCTCCCGTTAAAACGTTACACTCTCTCTCTCTCTCTCTCTCTCTCTCTCTCTCTCTCTCTCTCTCTCACACACACACACACAGATGTCTGCTCAGCCAAATTTATTGTAAATGTCACATACAAACATAATAATTTTCAACAATGAACATTGTATGCACTGACGAATATACCGGGGTGAACTCAAGCTAAGCGAACAGCACATAAAAAAAACAAACACAAACTTCGAAATAAACGTAAGGATCCAGAACGCCCCTAAAGCATGGCAGGGTTGGCTAATGTGAGTGTTCCAAACAACGCCCAGGTGTGTTATGCTTCAGGACTTCAGGCACGGTTGGAGGAGGTGGGCCACAGCATGGCGAGGTTGCTCATGCATGCGCGCATGCACACTACGAGCTCTGTTATGTACACAACTGTTGTTTTCTAGGTAAAAAATGGATAAACTCCATTACAATGCCACTGACCTGCGCTCACCTTTAGGAAGAAGAGAACAGACAGTGTCAGTCAGGGCCGGAGTGGGACACTTTTTCAGCCCGGGAGTTTCATGTCCAAATCCGGCCCAAAATTATTTTTCCCTCCCAATCGGCCCAAACTAGAGACTGACATGAGCTGGCCCATCGGGAATCCTCCCGAATCTCCCGATTAGCCACTCCGGCTCTGGTGTCAGTAGTTTTGAAGCCTCCCTCAGTCATCTGCGGTGCCTTTGCTGCACCTCGTATGTGGTTTATTCCAAACGTGTGACCGCGTCTCACCAACGAGACTCAAAGCAGAATCACAATAGCACAGATACTTCATACCGCTAATCTCACGTTTTCCACTACGCCAGTTTTAAAAGTGCTAGCGGTTCGCTAGGCTTGTAAACAAACCGCACATCATGAAGATGTAGCAGTCTGTCGCCCTCAGTGCTGATGACAGCATCGATCGGTTGTGCAGGTGAGAGTGCGGGCCAGTGTTCTGAAAATCTGTGCTACCCATTGAGCTGTCCTACTTAGGGATACTGCGCATGCTAATTTCACGTCAGTGTCAGCAAAGGTACGATCATTTTATAGGCTATATTATCTTATCGGTATGTGCTTCTAGCATTAATAATGGGGATGTCATGGCCTGTTGGTAGGGAACTGGTCTTGTGACCGGAGGGTCGTGGGTTCGATTCCCAGACCTGAGGCCATGACTGAGGTGCCCTTGAGCAAGGCACTTAACCCCAACTGCTCCCCGGGTGCCGGGCTAGGGCTGCCCACCACTCTGGGCACGTGTCATCCACAGCCCCCTAGTAATCACTATCAATCAATCAATCAATCAATCAAAGTTTATTTGTATAGCGCTTTTCACAACACATGTTGTCACAAAGCGCCTTACAGGATTTAAAAGGTTAGTGTAAATCACTAGTGTGTGTGTGTTCTAACTGCACAGATGGGTTAAAAGCGAAGGACAAATTTTGATTGCGGTGAAAAAAATAAAAAATTGACAAAATATGGTACATTTACATTTAATACTGTAGGTATGATCATTTTATAGGCTATGTTAAGGAATGTCCTAAAAACCCACTGTGTTTAATGTGTCATTAATGTTACATGGTTATTTACTTGTATTTATGAAAATTGCTTTAGAAATGTAAAATAGCCAAACTGAATGAACGTTAAGCGTTAAAAAGTGCTTGTTTCAAGGTCAATCAACTAAAACCATTAAGTGTAGGATGGAATAAACAGATGAATAAAATCAAGAATGAGTATTTATTGGCAAGGCTAAAACAAACAACAGCAGACATTTAGAACCTCCATGTGATAGAAACACATAATGTAGTAATATTTACAAGGTCTTTCCTAGGATATTCACAAAAATATTTAACAATTGATGACAAAACACAATAAAATGCAAAACGATTTATGCTGCAATATTCTTAAATATGATAAATGGACAATATTCACTATTGATCCAAGAGATTATTTTGTGCAGTGCACAATTATGGGCTATGCTAAACACTGATGTGAAAGTAGCATGCGCATTCACAGTAGCCCAAGTAGGACAGCTCAATGGGTAGCACAGATTTTCAGAACACCGGCTGGGGACTCTGACCTCTCCTCAATCATACCTGGGCACAGCACGGTTCGAATGGCCCTAGTGTGAGAGTGCCCTAAGAGCCGCATGAAACCAGGCAAAGAGCCGCATGCGGCTCGAGAGCTGCGGGTTGGCCACTCCTGTGCTACATCTAAAGAGCTTTTCCACTTAGGTCCCGTTCAAAATAATGTGAATCTGCATAACACAATAGTTGTTTATGGTTAAAAACCTAGAGTGCCTGCGTAAAATAATTTGTCCAGACAAACTTCAGTTGTATTGTGGCTGGATTTGCAGCGTTTCTGAATTTTTTGCGCGTTTCCTAAATGTAGCCCATGCGAGGTAATTTTGATAAATTTGCTTTGAGTATTTTTTTGTTTATATTACTGATTGTTTCATGGTTATATCTGTTTTGTTTAGCACTTCAATCCTTTGGTTTAGCCCTTTGGTACTTTTGCTTGGTTTCACTGCCCCTTTTGATTCTCTTACGTGGACTGCCCTGGATTACTCTTTTGGATATCGTGTGTGTAATGTTGCCTCTACTCTGCACTATGTAGCTGTGTTGTGTTGCCTCGTTCAGCAAATCACTCATCTTCAAATCTGCAAGCGTCTGCATCATGTACCCCTCATTAAACTTAAATTAACAAATAATTCCTGTGCAAGCTAGTTTTAAATGATTTTGCTCGTATTCATCAAGTCTGGCTCCGCCCTCCGCCAGTCCTGTGTTCATCCTAGCCCCTCCTTGTTTCCTTGGTTTCCCTTTATTTGCCACGCCCCTCTCGTTATCGCTTGTGTCTTGTTTAATTCCCCTGTAGCCTGTGTTTTAAATGTTCCACGTCTTCCCTTCTCCCTTGTCAGTCGTTCCCTGTATGTTCCCGGTAAGTTGCTCTGCCTGGTACCTACCTTGTTCACAGCCTGTGCTTTATTACGTGTAAATCCCGGTTTCTGTTTCTTACTGCATTCTTCGTTGTTGTCTCATTCTTAGTTTGCTTTATGCCTGTTTTCGCATTCTGAATCATCTGTGTTTCGCCTATATGTTCATTTAGTTGTCTTTTGGTTAATCCTCATCTTGTTAGTTTCCCTCGCTGTGTTCTTTGTTCCTAGTCTTCCCTGCTAGTTTCTATTTCATATATTCCAAATTTTGTTCATCGTATGCGTGTTAATGCTTTCATATTTTTTCACTTTAGTAGTTTGTCTGTGTACCCATTTAAGTTGTTATCCCCTCCGCTGTCAGTTTTCAAGTGTTTCATTCTGTGCTTTAGTTGTTCTGTCGTGTTTCCCATATTAAATTATTCAAACCTGCATTTGCGTCACGCCTCTTCGTTGGAATCGTATCTCTAATGTTGCTGTCATTGCCTGCATTTCAAGACTGTGATTCTCTTTTCTGCCAGCTAGTATCGAAAAGGTTTGCCTGTTAATAAATATTTCGTTTAAATATATAAAGAACAACAATTTTTAAAAGCAAAATTAATCACAAAGTTCAAACTGAGCATGTGTAAAGAAAATAAAACTGAACTGATCTCTAAGGTGTTTCATTTTCAGTCTTATAAATAGATTAAATATTTAAATTCATAAATAAAATGAATCAAATAAACCTTGTCGAATAAATGCTTAGTAGTTTGTAGGGATTTTGCGAATGGGAACCTAATTATCGAGTCAAAATCTGTCAGGAAATGTCTGCAGTATATGATCCCTCCTTGTCAACCAGGGCTACTTAGCTAACACTTATGTCCATTGCGTCCAGGGGAAATAGAATGTAGGGGCTTTGTAGCTAGTTCCAACAAAAGGCTACTGAAGGAGGTAGGACTCAGAGGACAGGCTCAACGTAAATGTCAGGGCGGGCTCGGATGCTACTCCTCCAGCTCCAGAGTCAGTGCCAGGCTTAACAAGCGCAATCAGCAGTGATCCGTCACAGCTGTTGCCATGGCGTCTTAACACTAGAAGCACAGCTCCTTTACATACTTATACCTAGAAGCGCGGAGGGCCGGTCATTTGACCGCTTTCACCATCTACTACTAGCGCCATGTTGTTTTCACCTACTTAAAGCGCGCCTCGGCGGTCAAAAGACCACTGAGTCTTTACACAAGGAAGCTGGTACTGACACATAATTAACACTAGATGGCGTTTTGCACAAAAGGAAGAATGAGCTTCTCCATTGTCAGTTTTGTTTAGTTTCATATAGCATTTCTTGGTTTGTGTGAAAACGTAAATGCTAAATATTGTTTTAGTTTTGTTTCTTGGTTAGTGTATTTAGCTTATTTGTCTGTGTGTTATTCTGTTGGCATATATGTCACTAGATTATCATGTTCGTACAGCACACCACTAACCCACTGGCCCGCACCCCCCACTATGAAGCGTTAGCGTCTTTTGTCTTGCTAATGCAACAGACTGCGCTGGAATCTTCAACCCCCACATTCACAGAAAGCTTGTTCAGTACTCAAAGTACACCAAACATGAAGCCCGTAGACCGAGCCAAAGCAAGTTTATTTGTATACTCAATGAATGTTATGCCATTTCAAGTTTTAATGTCTAAAAGTTGTGTATGTTAGTGTATTGCAGGCTGTGGTGAACATAACAAATCTACAAATAAATGTCTATAATGTTTTATGAAGAACAAAAAGCACAAATAGGCAATGAATTACATAAAAATATAATTATAAACAGTAGGCTATGTACCTTTGCGTAACAAAACGCAAAATTATTAAAATGATACAATGCGATGGGAGATGGCTTCACAAATATAGTTGCCTCTATCCTCTCTATAATGTTCACTTTGTTCTCTCGCCAAATTGTGTTGCCGTTTCAAATGGAGAGGTGTTTGATCGGTGAATAGCCGATGTGTGATCCCACGTTTTCATCAAAGTATGGAGGTTCACAAGCAGTGTTATCACCATTCGGCGATTTACATTCTCTTTAGCTTATATTGCATGAATTTCGTTCCCCAGCTCAAGTTAAGTTGCCTTTATGTGTTGAATTGTAAACTCAAGAATAAACCTCCATTGTTCCGGTTAACGTTCATGCACTGTTCGAACAATATTTGTGCATTTACTGCAGCCAGGTTTAGGAGGTTGTAGACAGCTACAGGCCAACGACGGGTGCCTCCCATCTCTCTTTACCATATATTACATAAGTTTCGTTCCAACTCAACTCAACATTCAAAACACAGCTTAGGTGCAGTCTAGGGATATCCCGATCCAGCTTTTTGAACTTCCGATCCGATACTGATATTTATTTGCGCTTCCGATCCGATATCGGCCGATACCGATACCGGCCTATCCGAGCATGTATTAAAGTTTAAAGTTATTTACTTACTTTGTTGTCAAACTCATGTTGAAAAACGTTTTACTCTTGTTTGGGGGTGTTTGCGTGTGTCAAACCCTAGACGTCACATTGGCTACCATGTATAGCAATCAAAATACAACCGTCAGTGCAGATGGACGACAGCCTGTCATTCATCCACTACTTTTTAATGTCATGCGATCTACCCACACTTCCTTCGCGATCGACCCACACTTCCTTCGCGATCGACGTAATGGGCACCCCTGCACTACATTATGTCATGTTTTCTGTGAATCACCCACCATTTACAATGCTGCAATGTGTGAGTTTAGGAACATTGAAACTTCCAGAGGGAACAGCTTTACTCCACAATACAAATGATCTCTTTGTTTGTGCTCCAAAAAGAGACCTTTGCAGACAGGCCACAGTGTCCACCAACTCCACCACAGTGTGTTTGTTGCGTGCACACAGTTTTAGTTTACTGGCATTTTATCCTGCCTGCTTTACGTGGCACTTTGGTCTACTTCTCTTTGCATTTTCTGACTTGTTGTACACCTGTTGTCACAGTAAGACCATCAAGGAATTTGAAACTGCTGCCAAAAAAGCAGTCACTAGTCGTGGCTGAAAAGGAAGGAGATGGCATGAGCTGCCAAGTGACCTCATGATGCCTCAGGCTCGACACACACCCAGGCCTGATCAGCTTGTGGTTGGCCAGTCTTGGATGAGGGTGTATTGTGATAAAAGGCCAAAACACCCAGTAAGACCGGGGTACACAAGTGATGTGTGTAAAACAATATTTAACCAGCATTTTTGTAATCATCCATGTTCTAAGCTAGTGGAAACTGTGCATATGCGAATACCAACACTTAAAGACTTAAGCAAATCTATGCTTGTAATAATCTTTCAGTCATGCGGGAGCGAACATGTGGAAGTGTTTGATCCCAAGAAAACACTTTTGTATGAAATATATTTACTTTACAAAAGACATTTTGTACTGAAGGGGGTTCAACCCCAAGATTGCCTATTCACCATCGCACTTCAGTAAAGTTTACACTATAACGTAGTGACAATGTAAATAAATAAATGCATTATTTAACTTTGAGACCAATAGTTTATCATTTTATTCACAATAGCATTCTTGAGGCACTGAGCACTATAAATGGTTTGGGCAGATACAAATTTTACGTGACCACACAGTTTGAGTGAAATTTCGGTTTACGCAATTGGTGCAAGGGAAACACCCACAGTTGGCCTGTAGAGACTTTTACCTCTCACTCTGCAGGCTTCATGTAGCTATTTTGAGTATTGAACAAGCTTGTGGATATGGGGGTCGGAGGTTCCAATGCACTCTTTAGCATTAGAAAGAAAATAGACACTAATGCTTCATAGTGGGGGGGGGGTGCAGGCCAGAGGATCTGTGGTGTGTGCTATATGAACATGATTGTCTAGTGACATACATGCCAACAGAATAATACACAAATAAATAAGTACATTTAAGTATTGCAATAACCAAGAAACAATACTAAACCAATATTTTGTATTTTGCACAAGTTCCAGTTTATTTTTCCTGTATCAGTCAGAGAATTTCACTGTATGTATGCAGTGAGGAAGGCAGCAGCTCTCAAAAACACTGCAGCGTAATTGATGGCTTATTCGCAGTCGGTTACTTGAGTACTTTGTTTTATATAAAAATGTAGAATGTTGTGTTTTCACCACTACTATTATTTATTTTAGGTTTTATTTAAAATTTTTCTGTTTAATTGATTTTTTTTTGTTTAATTAATTGATTTTTATTTATAAAGGTAGTTCAAGCTAGTGTTTAATTGCGATGTTAAGCTAAAAAAAATGAAGCTGAAAACTTCTATATATCGGCCAATAAAACCAGTGGCACATATTGGCCATCGCCAGTCCCTGACCTCTAACATCATCATCAGTTATAGAAAAACCCATATCGGTGGATCTCTAGCATGGTACCTTATTTTCTTTAGAGTGTCTATTGGGTGTCAGTAACATTGAATGGAGAACACCTGTGTTCATGGTATAAGCAATTCAACCATCTGAAGTTCTACCACACACTGGTAACTCTAACCTGACTGAGAAGACCTACAACTGGCAAACTGGACATCTGAGAGACAATGGGGGGGGTTTGACAAAACACACCTGTCTTGAGTCTAGAACTAAGCAGAGTACAGGGAAAGTAGTTAAACTGTTAAATTGAGGGAAGATCAATGTGGATTTAAAGTCTTCATTTTTAACAGTGTCCTCCCTCTGAAGTAATAATGTGATGTTATGATGTCATGACCCAGAGCTCTTACCGGTCTGTAGTGTGTTAGCGAGGTTTGTCTGGTTCATGTTCCTCAGGACATGCAGTGTGATCTTCAGCATCCCCTCTCTGACACTGCTCTGATTCTCCTCATCCTCCACCTGTCTCTCGGTGCATGCTGGGTAATCTGGACTCAGTAGATTCTTGAATCTCTTCAGTTCATTCTTCACCAGAGAGATGATTTTGTGCTCCAGCTCCTGAATAATCAGTAACATGATCAATAAAACTAGTGTTATAGACATATGATTACAACATAGGTTAATCCATTAAACATAAGAGAGGGCTGAACTGAGTGGGACTGTGTGGTCCCGTGGATATTATGGTTTATAAAAGAACATAAGTGTCATTAATGGTAATGTATCTTAAAGTTTTATTTAGTTTCATAAAACAAGTAACTTCTGAAGTTTGAGAAGGCATTAAAGCATAAAGCAGCCAAAGACGATGACGTATCTCATCATGATCTGTGAACTAAACACACAAATGCTAAGACTCTTCTCCCACTCACCATGTGTACATATACAGACACAAACACACCTTGAATACTGACTCCAGCTTTGACTCCAGCTTTTCTTTATTAATATCTTCAGGCGTCTTTTTGATACTGTGGAAAAACCAAACAGTGACTATTAGGGGTGACATGCAATAGTCGCTGATTCGACTATAGTCGACTATACCCCCTAGTCGACTATGAACATCATAGTTGAATGTACCATTATAACTGCATGAGGGTGCCCAAGGATGCTGCTAAGAATTAGTTGTTACATGAAATGTCTTTGTTTTCGTTATATATAGCCTTTTGTCAAATAAAATCATCCTAATTTCGGTTAATAAATATTTTTAAATGATGTGTGCGCATTAACAATAGGCATCTTCCTTACTACAGATTAATAAATCACACCCTGCAGATGCACAATCCAAATGAGCGGAGCTGAACACGCTACAGATTATAACAGCTACTAAAAAAACTTCAAAAGTATTTTGAAAAAGATAAATGAATCAAACAAAGTAAAGTGCAAGTTATGTCATCACCGTCTTTCATTTCGCACGACAACAACCAACATGGCATACCATTTAAAACGCGTAAGGTGAAAAAAACAGTTCAGCCGTTTCTCGTTTCGGGGTGTCGTCTCGTCTCGGCAAGTAAGCCTATAAACATTTTTTGTTGTTTTAAACCCCTTTACTTGAACCTTTCCTTATAATTTGTTTGCTGTTGTGTGGCAATTTTTTTTTTCTGGCCGGCATATTTTATTTAAAATATTTTTGACATTTTGCACAGTGCCAGTTCGATAAGCGCACTGACGGTTAATGTTCTCTAACGTTTCATAAAAAAATTAAATAAGTAATAAATAATAAAGCCAACCTACCATGTTTATTCATTTATCTGAGTGTTTTAGGTTTTTACTTTGAAGTGGAAAAAAGTCCTGAATGAGAACGGAGATTCCGTTTAAGGTGCTCTTAAAAAAACCCCCTGATTCGACTATTAGTCGACTAAAGGGAAAATCTGACGAATCAGATTCGACTATGAAAATACTTAGTTGAATACACCTCTAGTGACTATAAGGTTAAATCTACCCAAGTGCCGACAAAACAACCACCGTACACTACACTGTAAAAAAAAACAGTTTTTTTACAGGTTTTTCCCAATAAATTTTACAGTTTTTTCCTGTATTTTAAAATGACAGGGAAAGTGTATTACAATTACCAGAACAAACTGTTTATTTAAAAATGTCATGTGATTTAACAAGAAAAATCTGTATAAATTAAATACATTATAAATCTGTTTTTTAACAATTCTTAGATAATAATTTTAACTAAACAAACTGTAAAAAGAAAGTAATATTGATTAATCTTAATGAGACAAAGTAATAGAATCTTCTGGAATTAATTTCAAGGAAATATTACAAGACAACATTGATGCATGTTTTAATTTAAGTTTTGACATGTTAAATATGTGATTTTCATGTTATAAAAGTGAGTAAAAAGTAAAATGTTCTTGACTGTGATTTATTTTTATATTTATAACATACATAAAGAGTTAAGGCGTTCCAGATCCATCTCATTTTCAATCCACTATTAAATATGCACTGTATCTGTATCACTGTATCTACACTGTAAACCCGGATTAGGTTTTAATAAATTATTTTAGTAATCATTAATTATTATTTCATGTTTCATAAAAAATATTGCCATTACTAAATAAAACTAGTTGTTATCATTATTGAGCTGAAATAGGCATTGCAATGATCATGTTAAGTAAAGATAACTGAATATGTTAAGTTTATGATTGGTAGGGGTGGGGCCTGTTTGAATCGGACCACTGCACAGTGTGCATGAAGAGTTGTTCTGGTTGTGCATATTGTTTGAAGAACCTTTCGTTATCACCCCGCTGCAGCCCAAATGCATGAGTTTTGAAATCAGTGTTTCTTCAAATGAGTATTTGCAACGTCAGCTTTCAGTGCATGTAACTTATTTAGTTAACGCGTAATATATTCTTATCGGTTCATATAGTGCTAGAACATGTGTCTGGCATTCCTGTCCGATCATAGTTTAACTATAACCGTAGCGTTGAAATGTGTGTTCTGACGGTTCGGAGTTTATGGCTCATTTTAACTATTAATGTTATATATATTTTTATATTGAAGCGTCGGTCCAATGGGGGACGGCTGTAACGTGGCTCGCGCCACGGAGCGAGGAGACGGACACAATCGCTGAGAAGAGCGAGATTTATTGCAGGGCATTCCACAATCGTCATCGTAGTGGCAGGCAGGGGTCATAACAGGAGAGCCATCAAGGTTGGACAGGTACAGGGGCATAACGACACGGAAAGCAACAAACGACAGCAGGGCAACACGAAACTGAGAAACACATAAACGGTCAGACATCCAAAACAACCGACAACCAGACTGGGGAAATACAGGGACTATATGAACACTGAACTAAACTAGGAACAGGTGGGGACGATTATGACAGGGGCGTGGCGGACAATCAGGGAATCTCAGAGACAACGAGCGGGGCAGGGTAAACAGGCACGGAACACAGACACGAGGGAACCCAGAGTGGCAGCCACGAGAGGGGGCGTTGCCCTACGTGACAACGGCGCTACTTCCCATGAGTCTCTGCGACTCCGGTATCGTTATCTGTTAATGTGATGTCTATGCATGTGTTGATTAATTGTGTACTTGATTATGTGCATTACTTGGTTTAAGTCCCCCTTCATCAATTTATGTAGTTGTACTGTGTGAATTATTCTATGCCATGTTTGTGTAGTGTTGTCGTGTTATTGCCGTTCTCTCATGTTTTGTGTCTAAATTAAGTCTCTTCTGCGTGATCGTGGGGTCTGGCGTGATTATGTTGTTGAGGCAGTTTGAATTTAAAAAGCCTTGTGCTGCGGTGGATCTGTTTGCTACCTCTCCTTCCTACACCACACTGCAATATTGTTATAATTGAATGTGAACTAGAGTAAAGACCACATTCAATTTTAGGAATATTTCCTTTAAAATGACAGTGTTGCATGTTAAGTGTTATAATCACCGTTTTTTTTACAGTTTATGTATGTTTTTTAATTTACAGTACTTATCTGTTTTTTTACATAAACTGTAAAAAACCGGTAATTTTCTGGAAACGGGGGCGCCAGAAAATTGCCGTTTTTTTACAGTTTATGTATGTTTTTAAATTTACAGTACTTATCTGTTTTTTTACAGTAATTTTCTGGCGCCCCCATTTCCAGAAAATTACCGTTTTTTTACACTTTTTTTTTTACAGTGTAGTGTTATCAAAAAAATATATCGATATATCGATACGTATTGATACTGAAAATTCTGAAACGGTACAATACTTGTTTCACCAAGTATTGATTCTTTTTACATAAAATTCGCTTTCGTTTGACCCACCCAAGCTGCCGTAATGCACAGAACAGTTTGTAATGCTATAATGGCAGCTAAAGCAAACGCAGCGTCTTTGCAGCCCGTCTTAATAAGCAAGGAAAGCAGCAGAAGTGCTGTGTGGAAATATTTTGGATTAGAAGCAGATACAGATGAAAACCCGAAGGACATGAACAAGCCAGTTTGCAAGGGGTGCTTTCGGAACATTTCAACGAAGGGCGCTAAAGCCTGGTTTATACTTGATGTCCGCGCGGCAAAAATGACGTAATTGCAGTGGACAAAGTCATGTTTGCTGGGCTAATACACCTTAACAAGGTGGAATTCAAGCACTTGTACATCACTTTCAAGGTCCATTTCAATATTTCCCAGCACATTAAACTTAATTAAGTTAAATATTTAATTTTATATTATTTAATATTACAGGTTTTTCAGGGTGTATAGAGCATAGTAGATTTGGCACCAGATTCAAACAGCAAGAGCAGAGAGAAGAGATCTACAAGTGGTATTCTTAGATCTGGCTAATGCTTTTGGTTCAGTGCCACATGCTCTGTTGTGGAAGGCATTTGAATTTTTTCAGGTTCCAGATAAGATTACAAGGCTAGTTAAAGCATATTTTGGAGACATTCAGTTTTGTTTCGGCACAGAGGAGTTTGTTACATCTTGACAACGTCTGGAAGTAGGTATAGGTATGGCAGGGTGTGCAATCTCACCATTAGCATTTACAATGGCAATGGAGGTGATTATTAGGGATTCTAAGTGGGTTGTAGGTGGGGAGAGGTTGCATAATGGCACCCGGCTCCCACCGATTAGGGCATACATGGATGACATGACCACATTAACAACTACTGTTCCATGAACTCGACGGCTATTGGAGAAGTTAAGTGATAATCTTAGGCTGGCTAGGATGAAGGTTAAACCCAGTAAGTCTAGGAGTGTTTCAATTGTGAAAGGGAAGTTCACACAAGAAAAGTATGTGATGGAGGGAGAAGTAATACTGTCTATTCTGGAGAAATCAGTTAAGAGTCTAGGTAGGAGGTACACTGCAGCACTGAACGACAAAGAGCAGGTTGTAGAGTTAAGGAAGGAAATGGGTGAGGCTATTAATAGTAGAGGTGTATTCAATTAAGGATTTTCATAGTCGAATCTGATTCATCAGATGTTCTCTTTAGTCGACTAATAGTTGAATCGGGTTTTTTTTTTATCTAGAGAACCGTAAACTGGATCCCGTTCTCATTCAGGACTTTTTTCCACTTCAAAGTAAAAACCTAAAACACTCAGATTGTGACGGGCAGGGGTGAGCAACTAAAAGGAAGCGATCACGCCAAGTCTCAGGGAAAAAGGATGGTTTAATAGAAAGTGTGCAAACCAAAAACCTGTGCAATATCTCCAAATTAAGGATATAATGACCAGCGGTCAACTGGTACAAAAACAAGACATATATAGGCAAACAAATGACCCTCAGGTGAGACGGATGACGGGTCCCGCCCACCTGAAGGACGAACATCAGGTGACCAAAAACAGGACATCTGCCGCTGTAAACGGGGGCAACCGGCAGGGGCCCCCCCCCACAACGTGACACAGATAAATGAATAAACATGGTAGGTTGGCTTTATTCAGCTTTTATTTATTTACTTATTTATTTTTTTAAAGTCACCGTCAGTGCGCATATCGAACTGTCGGACAGTCACTGTGCAAAATGTCAAAAATATTTTAAATAAAATATGCCTGCCTGAAAATATTTTTTAAATCGCCACACAACAGCAAAAAATATAAGTAAAGGTTCAAGTAACGGGGTTTAAAAAGCAAACAACAGCAAAAAATGTTTATAGGCCTACTTGCCAAGACGAGACGACACAACCGAAACGACAAACGGCTGAACTGTTTTTTTTTTTTGCCTTACGCATTTTAAATGGTATGCCATGTTGGTTGTTGTCGTGTGAAATGAAAGACGTTGATGACATAACTTGCACTTTGTTTGATTCACCTTTATCTTTTTCAAAATACTCCCACACTTTTGAAGTTTTTTAGTACCCATTATAATCTCGGCAGATGCTGACTCCGGTAGCATGTTCAGCTCCTCTCATTTGGATTGTGCAACTGCAGGGTGTGATTTATTAATGTGTAGTAAGGAAGATGCCTATTGTTAATGTGCACACATCATTTAAAAATATTTATTAACCGAAATTAGGATGATTTTATTTGACAAAAGGCTATATATAACTAAAACAAAGACATTTCATGTAACAACTAATTCTTAGCAGCATCCTTGGGAACCTCCATGCAGGTAGAATGGTACATTCGACTATGATGTTCATAGTCGACTAGGGGGTATAGTCGACTATAGTCGAATCAGCGACTATTGCAGGTCACCCTTAATTAATAGTATTGATAAGTCCTTTTTGCCAGGTAAATTAAAGTTGTGGTGTTTGCAGTTTGGATTGTTGCCTCGTCCACTGACAGTATATGATATTCCGATGACTGAAGTTGAGAGGCTAGAAAGGATTGTTAATAAGTCTGTAAGAAAATGGCTTGGGGTTCCACATTGTCTTAGTAGTGTGGCATGGTTTGGTAGAGGAGTGCTAGAACTGCCACTAACAAGCTTAGTTGAGGAGTTTAAATGTGTCAAGGTAGGCTGAGAAATGTTGTTAATAGGGTTGAAAGATGCACTGATCAAAGCAGCGGCACCAGTGACACATACAGGAAGAAAGTGGAATTCCCAAGAGGCAACTCAGGCAGCAAAGAGGGCATTGGAGCATAAAGATGTTGTAGGGCAGGTGCAAAATGGGAGGGCATGACTAGGGTCAGGTGATACATGGAGGGCATTCAGCAAGGCCACATCACCTGAGAGAAGGCGAATGGTGACTGGTTTTATTCGAGAGCAGGAGGAGGAAGTAGGACGCGCAAAAGTTGCAGGACAGAGTAAGCAGGGACAGTGTATGAAATGGGAAAGTGTGGAGAAGAGGAGAATCACCTGGCGAGAGTTATGGGCATTGGATGCATGCCGTATAAAATTTCTTGTGGGAGCTACTTATGATGTGCTTCCAACTCCACAAAACCTTGGGCAGTGGTTAGGTGAGGATCCAACTTGTAAGCTATGTGCAGGAAGTGGTACATTGAAGCACATCCTGCCGGCATGCAAGGTGAGTTTGTCACAGGGACGTTGCACATGGAGGCATAATCAGGTACTTAAAGGTATTGGCAGGTGCACTGGATAAGAAGCGGTTGGAAGTTAATGGCATACCAGTTGCTAGTTCCAATAGAGTAATTAGGTTTGTGTGTGAGGGGCAGCATAGCAAGGAGCCAGCACAGTCTTCAAAAGCTGGTGGTAAGTGGACTGGTTGATGTGGGCTGTAAATTACAGGTCCCAGAGTGTATTGTAGTCACAACCTTGAGGCCAGATGTGTTGTACTCTGAATGTAAGCGGATAGTGTATTTCATAGAGTTAACTGCTCCATTTGAAGACGAAGTTGATGCAGCATATGAAAGGAAAAGGTTGAAGTATGCAGATTTGGTGGCTGAGGTAAGAGAGCGGGGCTAGCAAGCATATATTAGACCTGTAGAGGTAGGGGCTAGGGGTTTTGTGGCAAAGTCTGCCACAAGACTGCTGGCTGAGTTTGGATTTAGAGGCTGTGTGATGAGAGCAGTGGTAAAGGAGTTGTCAGCGGTAGCTGAGAGATCTAGTCAGTGGGTGTGGCTAAGAAGGGCTGAGGTTAGGTGGGGTAAGGATAGTACTTGAAGAGATAAATTGTTTGGTGTGTGTGATGTTGGGATATGGGATATGGGTAGCAAGGTTGTTAGCAAATGCCTTCCACAGTGGAGCGTGCGGTTGCAAAATCTTGTGATGGAGCCAGACTCAACGGATGAGCCTTCTGGAGGTGTTGGGGGCTCAATTCAT
This sequence comes from Brachyhypopomus gauderio, assembly GCF_052324685.1. Classification (NCBI taxonomy): domain Eukaryota; kingdom Metazoa; phylum Chordata; class Actinopteri; order Gymnotiformes; family Hypopomidae; genus Brachyhypopomus; species Brachyhypopomus gauderio. The sequence continues at coordinate 1,297,492 of NC_135213.1, forward strand.
CGAAACACCAATGAAGGGAGGTGCCTTCCTGATGACCCCAATGAAAAGCTTTCAAGGTATTGTGTGTGTCCATGTCACAGGTTTATGCGGTGGTCTGAGTACTTGGCAGTTGGGGCAATGGACCATGAACATAGTGCGCTTTGCTTCTGGATCCTTGTCGAGCCAGTATCAGATTGTAGATGCTGCTGTGTTCTGTTCAAGCAACTAGTGTGTGTATAGGGTGTGTGAAATCTATCTTGTCATCGCAGTAGTTTCTTAGTAGTACTGGGTAGTTGAGACAATGGGTCATGAGCATAGTAGCAGGGTATTATTAGATCATAGTGGTTGGTTGGTTAATACATCCTAGCCAAGCCTTTTGCATGACTCTAGATGTTAGGTGCAGGATTTTATCATCTTCCTGTATTATGTTACTACTATACATATACTCGAAATTATTCGCTTTTTTAAATCACATTATTTAATGGATGTTTAGTTTCAAAAAGCCCAATATTCACGTTCTCTCATGTTTCGTCCTGGAATTACAAGAGGCTCGTATTTGTTAACGTAATACAAGAGAACTGTTCAGTCAGACAGCTATTTGTTGTGAAATGAAGTTACAATTTCAAGCATTTTACATTTACATTTACATTTATGGCATTTGGCAGACGCCCTTATCCAGAGCGACTTACATTTTTTATCTCATTTTTTATACAAGTGAGCAATTGAGGGTTAAGGGCCTTGCTCAGGGGCACCTCAGTCATGGCCTCAGGTCTGGGAATCGAACCCCCGACCCTCCGGTTACAAGACCAGTTCCCTAACCACCAGGCCATGACTGCCCTTTTCAAGTACTTTAGCCTAAATTCCAGCATTTTTCAAACCTGAAACACAATGCAACATTAAAATTCATCAGGTAAATATTCCTTCCCCTGTTTTTGAGGGGTGTTTCTTTATACTACCACATCATTTCGGACAACACTGCACAGAATGTGAGACGCGGCAAGTATGAACGCTTCCGCCGTTCGTCACGCGCACTACGTTCACTCGCGAAAGTATAAACCTAGATTAACACAACGAATCTGGCCAAACACCTGAAGGACCGGCACGCAGATTTGTACAAAAAATTCCAAGAGGCTGGTGATTATTGCCATTTCTAGTATTACTACAGCATAAAAGATTATGTGTACGTTTATGGTATCCTAGCAAATGTTTGTCATATTCTTGGTTTAAGAGCCGTAAGTGCGACAGCATACAGGGAGAAAAAAAGAGTGATCGTACTACAACGGATCAATCATCTATGAATACTAAACTCTACTCTAATACTGAAATTTTAGTTACTTAAAGACTTAAAAGTTGTCTAAAGAAAAAAACGTTTTGCACTAGCCTTTTTTGACTTCTAAATGTGAATTCCAGAGTGCACTACTATTATTTATGTTAATTTATATTAATGTGCAATTATTTATTTTTCTGTTTTAATGTGGTAGGAACTACACCTTTTATTTATTTGACATTTGTGAAACAAAATACAATAATCATTTGTTTGTTTATAAAAAATAAAAAGGCTTTAAAACGGAAATGAGCATAGTATGTTACGGAACAGCTCCGGACCCTTCCCTGTGGGCGTGCCGTTACGTTGTCTGCGTGTCGTTATGTCCATGTTTGTACTTCCGTGGGCGTGGGTTGTTTGTGAGCGTGTTCGTTTGTTACACCAGTGCCTTGTCTCGAGGTCACGTGGGTCTGTGTTATTCACCTATTTAATGTGCGTTTGCGCAGTGTCTTGTGCTCGTCTTTGTCTAAGTTTCATGCCAGTGTGAGTGTCACTGTTGTGTGCTTGCGCTACCGCATTGGAGCTGCGTGTTCTTGTTAAGTAAAGTTCGTTGTTTGCACCATATCTGTTTGTGTTGTGTCTGCTCCTCCGCACGTCACAGAAAGATGAGCCAAAGGATAAAAGGAATGCCTGGATACACCACCCGGGCGTCTAAGGGAAGGAGGAAGAGCCGTCACCACCACGGCTCTTCCCCAGTCCGGCGCCACAAAGCCCCCGTCTCCGAGCAGGAGATGATGAAGAACCCCGTATGCGCATACATGCTCTGCGCGGCTCGGGAGACGGAAGATGCAGAGGTGGCAGAACACCTCCGCCTCTCCGCAGTGCGTATGTGGGAGGACCAGGACCTCACCGCGTCCCTGGAGCTGCTACACTGGGCTGTGAGGGGCTGTGGGAACAAGCCTCAGCGCGAGTCATCTCCCGTACCGGTGCCCGAGAGCGCCGAAGAGGGAGAAGTCATGCTCGCCACCGGAGAAGTGGTGTTTTCACCACCGGAGGAAGAGTCCGAGGAAGACGGCTCGGAGGACGAGGAGTATTCCCCCTCAATATGCTCAAAGAGCACTGTGTGTTACGGGGGAGAGGATGGCGATCCCCCACCGTCTGAGGGCGAGGCAGAGGAGGCGGACTCCGAGGAGGAGGAGTATTCCCCGTCTGTGTGCTCCAAGAGCACGGTGTACTACGGGGAGGAAGACGTCAGTCCTCCGCCGTCTGACTACGGCGAGGAGAAAGAAGACTTCAGCCCCCCTTTATCGTTGTGCCCAGCCCCGTCGGGTTACGACGAGCAGAGCGAGGGGGAGAGTCTTCGGTCGGTGGGTTCGACCGTGTGCAAAGGGTTGGGAGCGGACCGGACAGTCCGCTCGCGTCGGAGAGTGGGGACTCCTGTGGGGAGGAGCCCATGGACCACTCCCGATGCGAGACCCCCGCACAGTCCATGGACTGGAGCGTGGCCGAGGAGGAGATGCCGGCTATGGACACCACCCCCGATGCCGGATCCAGAGGAGGCTGGCCTGGCGGAGGAAGGGCTTCCTACGAGGGAAGCCCAGAGAGGGAGCACCGGCAAGCTTACGGGGCGGCAAGCCCCTACAACACTCCCGGTGGAGGGAACCGCAGACCCGCCGGTCGCGCTACACCTCGCGCATCCGCCAGATGGGCCACCCCCAAGCGGCCGACCGGTAGCGCTGCACCTCGCGCGTCCGCCAGATGGGTCACCCCCAAGCGGCCGACCGGTAGCGCTGCACCTCGCGCGTCTGCCAGATGGGTCACCCCCAAGCGGCCGACCGGTAGCGCTGCACCTCGCGCGTCCGCCAGATGGGCCACCCCCAAGCGGTCGACCAGCCGCGCTGCACCTCACGCGCCCGACAGAGGTGCCGCCCCCAAGCGGTTGACCAGCCGCGCTGCACCCCGCGCGTCCGACAGAGATGTCGCCCCCAAGCGGTCGACCAGCCGCGCTGCACCCCGCGCGTCCGCCAGCCGTGCGGCACCCGGTGGTGAGCGGGCGGAACAGGCGGGAGGAGTACCGCCGTCTGCGGCATCTCCAGCCCCCGGGACTTTCGCGCCGCTACAGGCGTCGCACAAGGTGGGAGGCCTGGCTCCGGGGATGAACGTGTGTGTTCCTGTGTTTTTGTCTGTCCCTATGTGTCTCCCGAACCCACTGTTCCCGTTTGTGCCCTTCGTGTTTCCTGTACCGGTGTGCGTGTTTGTACTCGTGCCTTTGTTTAATGTTTTCTCCCCTGTATTCCCAGGGAGGGTGTACTAGAGCGGTTCGCGGCGGTTCCCGCCGTCGGGGGTGACTGCTCTCGGAGGCTCGTGATCCCGGCGGCTCCGGACCTGCCCGTCGATGTAGGTTCGGGGCTTTCCAGCTGCGCGGGACGCTCCGGGAGTAGCGAGCCCCTGGTGGGGGGTTCTGTTACGGAACAGCTCCGGACCCTTCCCTGTGGGCGTGCCGTTACGTTGTCTGCGTGTCGTTATGTCCATGTTTGTACTTCCGTGGGCGTGGGTTGTTTGTGAGCGTGTTCGTTTGTTACACCTGTGCCTTGTCTCGAGGTCACGTGGGTCTGTGTTATTCACCTATTTAATGTGCGTTCGCGCAGTGTCTTGTGTTCGTCTGTGCTCGTCGAATTTCAATATTTTTTTAAGTATCGTATCGAAGTTGTAATTCTTAGTATCGTGACAACACTACCGTACACAAAGGTGGAAAAGGCTAACAGAGGACGTGAAAACCAATAGAACAGATGAAAAAACTCACTCATAAAAGAGGGCTCAACCATAGAAACAGCACAGGAGAAAAACTAAAAAAAAAACTCAGAACACGTGGTAAACTCAATGCATAATAAAGGGAAGGAATAAACGCAAAACCAAAACAAACAAAGGACGCCAGGGGAAGTAACTGGCTAGCAGGCAGGAAGTGGCTGACCAACGCACAGCATTGAGGCTAAACAGTTCAGCAGTGAGATACTACAGTTATCCTCATTAAGTAAGGGGAAGGACAGCTGTAGATCATCACTGCTGATTTCGGAAGCCTCATCTAGAACTGGCTCGTGAGCTTTCCCCGGTGGCAGCAGGAAGAACCACCCTGGAGCCAGCCCTGACAAGAGCTGAATAAACACAGAGAACCTGCCCTTGGCTTTAACTATGGTGATGTAGAATAGTCTTTATATGAATGGTTCCTCACCAGATACTTTATTAGAAACACCTTGTACCTACACACACTGGACACTTTATTAAAAGCACCCTGTACCCACTGAACACTTTATTAAGTCCCTAACTCATAGTTTACTCAAAATATATGGATAATATAGTCCATATTTTATCTCCTTATTTATTATTCTCCTTATATGTATTCTCCTAATTCTATAAGACCCTCTTATTACATGCACAGTAATGACATCAATGTTCACAATTATGACTTTCGATGTATCCCATTAATGCCAAAAAAAAAATCTGAGAATCTCTGAGAGTGCATCACTCACTTTGGGTCAGAGGTCACAGGTTCACTGCTTAAGTTAAGAGGCTCTGGCATGGAAAGGCCACTCTTCATAGACATACAGCTGGGTACTGGAGATGCTGCTCTCTTTACCCTGAGGAAGATTAGAAAAATGTTGAGTAATTACACCCCCCCCCCCCCACACACAAAAAAAAGAATCTGAGTGTCTAATGAGTCACTCACTTTGGGTCAGAGGTCACAGGTTCACTGCTTAAGTTAAGAGGCTCTGGCATAGAAAGGCTACTCTTCATAGACACACTGCTGGGCCCTGGAGATGCTGCTCTCTTAACCCTGATGAAGTTGAGGAAAATGTTGAGTAATTACGTCCTTCAATACGTCTAATTTATCCTGAATATTCTCTTTTCCTGATTTATGTGTTGATGTAAAGCTCCTCACTTTGGGTCAGAGGTTCCTCCTCCACTGCTGGATTTACGGCGTTTCATCGTGGAGTTGTTCCTCTTTACACACACACACACACAGCTGGACACTGGAGATGCTCTCTGCTTCCTGTCAACAGTTCATAAAGAGGAGGAGGACACTGACACACTGATTATAATGAACATGATGTCATTGCAGTACAGGTCAGTCCATCATAAACAAGAGCAATGCAACAGTAATGCTATAAAAATTTATTTAAATGAACCAGCACTAGAGTGAAGCAGGACACAGGAAACAGATTCTAGATCCACTGGATCCATCACATCCTTTGATGACACTTTCATTACTAACCTTCATCAGCCTAGAGCAGGGCTATTCCACATCCGGCCCTTTAATGAACTTGTACATTTTTAACTGTAATGCAAATAGTTACTTTCCCTGGTAATGAGTTACTTTTATTATAGAGTAATTCAGTTACTAACTCAGTTACTTTTTTAAACAAGTAGTGAGTAACTATAACTAATTACTTTTTTAAAGTAACGTTCCCAACACTGCGTGTATGTAACCTATTACAAAAAAACCAATTGAAAGGCCTACGGTTCGGAAGAGAAACCGTAGAAAAACAGAGAAAAACAGAAGCTCGCTGTATTTCGAATATGTCAGTGTTAAAACTCTAGCTAAACATACACTGTTAAATTCGAAATGTTATATATTTTATGTTTTTAATTTTTAAATGGTAAATGTCAAGAGCTGTATCAAAAAAATCTTAACATAAAGATATTAAAATAATATCAACCCCTTGGTCGGACATTTGTCTATAAATATAAAACAAAGTTCGAAGTCAAAGTTAAATATCTCCAATATCTCGACATTTATCCAAGCTTCGACCAGACATTTCCTCGACGAAAATACCAAATTAATCACGTGATTAATGTTGTTTATGTAGATCTGTATGCTGCGCACTTTCATTTTCATGTTGGCGAGAATAAAACTACTCCAGACCTCAGTTAACCCACAGATTAAGAAAGAAACGCCAGACTAAACTGACATGCTTTAATCCTCACGACAGTATGACATAAATAACGTAAATAACTTACAACGATACACTGAATTAGAAGTCTGATAATCTCTTCGTTTATAAAGGTGACGAGCGTCGTCCTCACTTCGGGCCTGCTTCGGGCCCTTTCGATATCGTCTTGTCCACAGGCGTGTCTAACTCATTTTTAGGGGTGCTCATGGAATCCATAAATTGAGTTATAGCACCTCAAAATATGAGAATAAAACGTTTTTTGTAACGGACTTTTGTCCCCAATAAGCCGAAATTGTTAAAACCATAGAAAATAATATAATTATTTGTTAATATAAAAACGAACAAATTGCCTCGCAAATGGCCAGATCCACTTCCTCTGTCGTAAATGGTATGATCCACTTTCTCTCCTACCCCCGCCCTGCTCTTCCTGAAGCCTGGTGTGTTAAAGCGGGAGGACCTTCATCTTTATGATTTTTATTTCCATTTATCTTTATTCTACAGGGTTGCCAACTCTCACGCATTTGACCGTTTTCACACGCTCTCACGCCACACTTGCGATTTCTCACGCCGAAAAAAATATCTAGTTTATTTACCTCTGATCCAATTTCCATGATTCAATGAGTTACTAGTTCGCTCTGGCGCCAACCACTTGCGATCGATCGATCGCGATAAAATACTTAATTTGTGTCCATTTTACACCGCCCCGGTAAAAATTTAAGTTCGCCACATTTTGTCAGTTTTATCCCATGAAAAGATATACTTAAATATGTGCAGAAATGTGAGGGCTGTACTCACTTTTGTGATACACTATATATGGTAAATACTGGCTGTATATATTTTATCATGTATCTTCACATTTACATGGGAACATGTATAAGTACACTCACTGGCCAATTTATTAGGTACACCTGTCCAACTGCTCAGTAACGCAAATGTTGAATCAGTCAATCACATGGCAACAACAACGCATTTACGCGTGTGGACATGGCCAAGACATTCTGCTGCATTTCAAACGGAGCATCAGAATGGAGAAGAAAGGTGATTTAAGTTATTTTGAACGTGGCATGGTTGTTGGTGCCAGACGGGCTGGTCTGTGTATTTCAGAAACTGCTGATCTACTGGGATTTTCACGCACAACCATTTCTAGGGTTTTCAGTGAATGGTCCGAAAAAGAAAAAATATCCAGTGAGTGGCAGTTCTGTGGGTGCAAATGCCTTGTTAATACCAGAGGTCAGATGAGAATGGCCAGGCTGATTTGAGCTGATAGAACAGCAACAGTAACTCAAATAACCAGTCTTTACAACTGAGGCATGCAGAAGAGCATCTCTGAATGCACAACACGTCAAACCTTGAGGCGGATGGGCTACAAACAGAACAGAACACCGTGTGCCTGTCAGCTAACAGGAAATTGAGACTACAATTCTCACAGGCTCACCAAAATTGCACAATAGAAGATTGGTAAAATGTTGCCTGGTCTGATAAGTTTCGATTTCTGCCGCGACATTCGGATGGTAGGGTCAGAATTTGGTATCAACATGAAACAATGAAAGCATTGATACAGCCTTGTATCGACGGTTCATTCTGGTGGTGATGGTGCAATTGTGTGGGGGATATTTTCCTGGCACACTTTCGTTTTGTTAGGTCTACAGTTGGAGACCATACATAATATGGTTGCAAGGAGGGAATGCCTTTACAGTGCAGTCAGGAGAAAGTTGCCATGGATTTGAAGATCAGAGTTGAGGACTGCACTGACATCTCCCTTGCCCTGGGTGTGGAATACCCTAAGGGACTTAGAAAGATACTTGCATTCCTAGAAGCATTTGTTTTTAAAATGAAGGATGAGAGACTGATTCCAATTACATTGAAAATAGTATTAAATTTTCTGCATGAGTAGAGAATTGTCTAACAGTAGATGAGTTTACAGTAGGGTTTAATATTTTGTGCTGTTTTGGTGGTTGTTTTAATATAAATACATTTCTTGTGAGATGTGTCTCCTAATAACATCTAACAATATGTACAATAAGTGATCTTGATTTTGTTTTAATATATGCTAACTTGTGTATCTGCCTCCCAGTTGCAATGAAATGTGTGTGTTGCTTCAGTCAGTTTTAAAATATATTATCTAAGAAGTAAATTAATTGCTAGCAGAAAACTGCAGTCATATCATAGACTTGTAACTCCTAGTCAACTACACTTTGTGAAACCAACCTGTTCAGTTAGGAAGGAACACTGATTGTAAATCAATTTCACCTGCTGTTGTGCAAATGAAACAGAAAACAGGTAGAAATGAGAGGCAATTAGCAAGACACGCCCTGTAAAGGAATGGTTCTGCAGGTGGTGACCACAGACATTTTTACGATTGGCATTTGCCACAGAACACCAAGATTGGCAGATTCGCCATTGGCACCCTGTGCACGGATGAGTGCACTGAGCACATGTGACAGAGTCTGGAGACGCCATGGAGAACGTTCTGCTACCTGCAACATCCTCCAGCATGACCGGCTTGTTAGTGGGTCAGTAATGGTGTGTGGAGGCATTTCTTTGGAAGGCCGCACAGACCTCCATGTGCTAGCCAGAGGTACCCTGACTGCCGTTAGATACCAGGATGAGATCCTCAGACCCATTGTGAGACCATATGAATGAATTAATAAATGTTCAATTTATATAGCGCCTTTCAAGATACCCAAGGTCGCTTTACAATTTTAACACAGGTACAAATCTTACACAACCAATCACACACCGGCGAGAAGCGGCAGCCAATTGCGCACAGCGTTCTCTCTACTAGAATCCTCAGCCCCCTGGGGGACTGAATGGGGTGCAGGAAGGGGAGAGAGGACAGACCCTAGTGACAGAGCACCATCCACCACTGGGCATACAAGCACATACACATTCATGCACCGAGACTCAGACAACTGCTTTTTTTATTGAACATGAAGAGACACAGACACACTCAGGAAGAATTTGTCAGGGACTGTCAATTTACTTAACCTCCATGTTTTTGAACTGTGGGAGGAAACCGGAGACCTTGGAGGAAAACCACGCAGACACAGGGAGAACATGAAAACTCCACTCAGATAGGGACTTGAACCCAAGACCCCAGTGCTGAGAGGCAAACGTGCTAAAATAAAACATGCTAACATCATGTCTGGTTCCATCCACCAACACCACGTTGCACCACAGACTATACAAGTGTTGACTGATGCTTTAAGCCAGGTATGGGAGGAGATTCCTCAGGAGAACATCTGCCGCATCATCAGGAGGATGCCCAGGTGTTGTAGGGAGGTCATACAGCCACGCAGTGTTGTATAAAGTATTAGAGACCCATACTTGAGTAAAAGTACAAGTACGCTATAAAAAAATTGACTTGAGTAGAAGTTGAAGTGTTCTTTAAAAACTTTACTTAAGTAGAAGTACAGCAGTATTCAGCATTTTTTGTACTTAAGTATTGCAAGTAGTTTATTCTAAAATTTATTACTCAAGTACTGAAAGTAAAAAGTACAAGTATTGTGTTTTGAATTAATTAAAGAAAGCCATCAAAGTTTGATTATCAATTGTTTTTATATATCACTTACAAATCAAAGATGTCAAAGACCACAAATACAAGTGTTCTGTATGTACAAACAAGTAGCAACTTAACTGGGCTTAACACTTCATACACAAAAAACAGATAACACATGTCCCGATACGTCGTAGGTGTGACGCAGCAGTATAAGTTCGCCTTAATTTAGCTGAGAAAACGAGGTGTATTTTGGACATAAAATCCATCCATCGGATTCTAAGGGTGAGCCTACTGCCCTGCGTTTACCCTCAATAAATGTCCTTAACCTATAAAAACACTACACTATAAAAATGGACACATGATCCGTCAGCATGAAAAGAGACATGGATTACTGTAGCTAAAAACACAACTCAGCGTGACATCGCCTTTATGATTGCCAGCTAATGTTAAGTGAATACTGCAGCACGTCATGAACATAATTAGGTTAGTTAGCTAAGATATCTAACCTAACTAGCGCTTACTGACAGCTAAAGCTGGTGTGTCTTCTGTATGTTATATTTGTAACTTACATTGATGTGTTTCTTCAAGTTCGAAGGTGAATTTTTGAAGGCCAATATTTCACCCTCTTTAGGGAGGCAGAGATGGCACTTCATCCTATAGGAATTTACTTTCACTCCAAACGCAAACACTGTCTCTAGGTAGGGCCAGGGTGGTCTTCCTCATCCTCACCACAATCACTCGATGTTGATGGTGTGGAAGGTGCCAATATATGTACATTAAAACGCCAACAAGCTTATTATGCAGCACTTCTGCTGTTACCAAACACGGTACCATCTCTTTTAATGAGATATATGTGTATTTGTATAAATATGTAAATTAAGCTGAAGGTGCTGGAAAATACTGAAAATGGACCTTCAAAGTGCCGTACAAGTGCGTGAATTCCACCTTGTAACTTCGCACGCACAAAAAACGAGAGGTGCACGACCTCACGACGCGACCGCGCGCGTGGTCAACGCGCATGGGCGGAGTCACCGCGATTGCGTCATTTTTGCCACGCGGACCCTTGTGACAATCACGAAGTGTCAAGTGAACCTAGATTACGAAGCTCAAGTGTTCAGTGAAGGCAGCAGCAGAGTAAACGAGACGCGACCGGAACATGCACAGTTTTCTCATGAGACAGCCTGATCGCTTGACCAGGTAATAGCGCCAGCTAACATGTTTATAATTGTAACAAGTAACTATACAGCATGTAAAAAATGTATCGGAGTAAAAGTATTAAACTGATGGAAAATACGTAGTGAAGTAAAAGTGGAAGTAGGAGAAAAAAATAATACTCCAGTAAAGTACAGATACTGCATTTTAGTACTTAAGTACAGTAGTGAAGTAGTTCTACTTCGTTACTATACAACTCTGCAGCCACGTGAAGGCTACATACACTACACTACACTACAATTCTTGAGGAATTTCCACTGAAGATGCATTTTCAGATGTCATTTGATTTTCTACTTTGATTTTGCGTACAATTCCAAATCCAGACCTCCATGGGATGATAAATTTGATTTACATTGATCATTTGTTGTTATTTTGTTCTCAAGGCATTCCACTATGTGACATATATGTATGAAATGGCACAGAACGGTTGTTTAACTGATGGCATGTACGATCATTGTCACAGAATATTCAACCAACATTTAAGCACTTCTAGCATGACATTCAAACACTTCTAACATTGTCAGTGAACCACGGGTGTTTATGGGTAGTGATGGCTAATTGAATGTTATTTTACCATATTGCTATTGTGACGGTGCAAGGTATGCAGACTGACAGGCCCTGCCCTCATCAGAGAGGATGCTCGGTAATGTGTGGAGACTAGTTATTAACATTACGGTTAATGTGTTAATTGATGTGCAGTTATAATGTTTTTGAAAGTTATGGGGACATGGGAAACACGCTCGGGGATGCTGAAGTGTCTGATATGTAGACATTGACACCATCACTGTGATGTGAATGTGGCTGAGTGAGGTGGCTGTCAGCACAAGCAGAGGGTTGGAGGGAAATGAGTGGTGTATTGTAAATAAAACACATTTGCTGTTGAGAATGAGCTCCTCTTGTCAGACTCCTTTTCTCACGGGCGTGATACTATAAAACTGGATTTGGACAGCAATGGTCAGGCATGAAGTCTGCTACTAGTTAATGCTATCTAGCTAAATGTTACTTCAGTGCAAAATTCATGCCTTGGCATTAAACAAAACAACTGAAATACATTAACCTGCCTTGACACGCTAGTACAAAAAACAGATGATCAAAAGACTAAAGAAAAGAAACAGACAACAAAAATAAGCATGAACTCCGTGCTGTTCCCAAGTCACAAGAAGAGTCACAAATAAATACATACGTACATATGACAACAACACACAAAAGCTAACCACAGCACCAAAGACAAAGAAACAAGCCCATAAGTTGTAATGATAAGCAGAAAAAAACGAGACCACAAGAAAACCGCAAGGGACAACCAAAACACGGGGGAGAGAGCGCCCCCTGTCTTCTGTTCATGCAGCCTTTTATATAGTGTGATCCACAGGAGCCGTCCCATACACTCTTTCAAGGCGTGATGCACAGAAGCCACCCTGGATAAAGGTCACACACTGCAGCTAGAGGCCAGTAACTGTAGTGGAGGCTTCATCCTGTGCTTTAAACTACTGACATGGTGAAGTAACATATCCATTCTACACCAAACACCATCCACAATAATAAACTTAATAACCACAACGACATGTACAAGTCATTTATGTCCCAGTTCAGGTTACCACGTTAGCCATCACCTATTCCACAGTCACTCAGTTTAACATTTTTAACGTAATAACCCAGTAAGAAAGTGGAAAACACATGACATATAAATGGCCAGTGGAAACTGCAAACATTACTGAATGCTGAAACAGATGTAGAAATATAACAGTAGTCGATAATTCAAGTTAATTACATAATAGTCAAGAGCTTTCAGAAACACACACAAGGGAACAGTTACCTTTTTAATTTGCTCAGCATTTTCACCAATTCCATGCAAGAATAATTTCACACAATCTCACCTGAGAATCTCCAGTGTAGAGTTTGAACTCTTCAGTCCAGCACAGAGCTGCTCCACTCCTGCATCTTGCAAGTCACTGCGAGGGGTTTTATATTTGTAGAACTGATGAAAGACATTCGCATGAGTTTTCAGTGAGACCACACCCAGATAGTCTGCAAAGCAGGAGAAAAAACAGTTGACACCTTGGATTATGAAATTAGAGCATGTGAGCCAACACCTGAATCATACTGAAAAAATCCCATGCCAGTCAAACCTTGAACTTGCACTTCAGAGAGCTGAATTTGGGATTTTGAAGACCTCAAGGAGCAAATTCCACTCTAGATTTTAAGACTTGTCAAAGGCTGCATACATGCTGCTAATATCGGCCACAATTGTTGTGTTGTGGGGACTTGGCTTTCAGGCTACCAAATAAGGTCATTGAGCCTTAAGATACATTTTATAAAGTGTACAAAGTGTTGCTTTGGATTTTGCATCACAAATATTGCAGATAGACTTGCCTGTGCCATGTTTTGAAAAATGTAACCACCTATCATTGCTCCGACTGTGGGTGAATCTCAAAGGGTTAGGCAGCAATGTCTGTGTCTATGACAGCTTGTTGAGAAAATATTCTTTGCTTAGCACTAAATTTAGCAACAATATATTTTGCTTAGCAGTAAATTTGATATTAAAACTAGATACGAATGCTGCATAAGGTGCATTAATTTACAAAAGTATATTAATAAGCTTAGGGCCATTACAAAAGTTAAGCAGTATATTAGTGTGCACTCAGTAACGGAGATCATGATGGTCCACAGGAAGTTTGAACAATGGTCAGTCAAGCATGAAAAACAACTCCATATGTGGAATGGAAGATTACTGAAAGGGCAGGCAGATAGGAGGAGAATCAGCATAAGCTTGCAGTTTAGCAGTCATTTTCAGATCTCTGGTCTCTACCTCTTAGGGTGGGGAGCATAGGCTATACATGTTTTGTATTTGTGGGATCTCCTGATATATCTCAGTACAAATAAAAGTTTTTTGTTTGCTGTAGATTGGTCTGTTGTTTCTAATAATTTCCTTCTGCATCAACGAATACGCTGCACTGAGGTACTGAAGAGAAGTAGAAGCGCAACAAGCTCCATCCAGCACATCACAGTCATGGTACCATGGATTTTGAAGCAAAAACTAGTTGGCATAAAATGTCACTTCCAAAGCTGTTCACTATATTCCATGAACATCGAACATAAACAAGTCACTGAGTTGCTGTAACGCAGCTCGCGCTGCGGAGCTAGGAGGACACAAACGCGGAGGAGGGCGAGATTTATTAAGGGGAATTCCATAATCATAGTCGTACCAACAGGCACGGGTCAAAACGGGAGAGCCATCCAGATTGGTCAGATACAAGGGCATGACTTTACAGGTACAACGAAAACAACAAGGATGGGAAACTAAGAACAGACAAGAGCGGAACATGAGACAACACAGAGCACGAAATAATAAACTCACGAACTGGCAGCGAAATACAGAGCACAATGAACCACAATCGAACAAATAACCGACAATGGGCTAGGGATATATATATATATGGTCATATTGTTAACTACCCGACGCTCCAGCGAGGCGAGAGCTCGGGTCAGTGAAGCTATGAGTGCGGGATATTTCTGAACAGGCATCTCAACACAAGCCTTAAGAAAGCGAAAGACCCAGAGCACCTGACAAGTTGCTATAACAACAAACACAGCGCGTGAACCGCGAACGCTGCCAAACCGCGCTTTTAGGATTAAAGTTTTTAAACAGTTTCCGCTTTTTCTGTGGTTTAATTTTTGGGTGGAATAAATCTACCTGTTTCTGATATTGGGTGGGACACGTCCCCCCATCCCCCCACCCCCGGTTCCTACGCCAATACACAGACCCTTGTCATTTGTTTCCACGCCCATAAATCTGTTCTCACTTTCTTCATATGGGGGTTCTTTTGATCACGCCATTTCATATTTAACGTTTATTGGATTACTGCGGTCTCGCCACCAAAAACCTAGTGACATCATGACGAGTCCATCGAGAGCGTAGCGGTTGGATTCAAGAAGACAGGCAGCTAAATAATCTTGGGAGGCAGCTACGTTATCTTGGGAGGCAGCTAAATTATCTTGGTGTTTTAATGTCGTTTTATTGTCTTCTTTTCACTTGTTCCTGTTTCTTCAGAGATGTCCGTAACTTATATATATATATATGGACAGCCTTTTCGGGGCAGTACATCAGATTTCTATTTGGTAAGTGTATTCTAACTTATTATATAGGCAGTACTTTATCGACAATCTTAATCTTGGAAAACGTTATCCATCATCTGATCATCATTACCCACATCGCAGGTCGTGTTTACAACTTTATCAAACGCTTGCGTGCTATCTAGATAACTTTTAAACGGCTAACCGTGGAAGCAGCCCGTTTTTCCTTTTGTATACGTGACCGAGTGAGGTTGGGGGCTTTCTCCATATTGTGCATGTAACGGTGTCCACCTTGTTCCACCCATGCAAGTTAGAACGTTTGCCTTTTGGTTTGTAAAACTGCTTGTGATTAACTGTACAGTAAATCTTAGGTCTTTTAGCACTGAATTCAATGTTCAAATTTTAGATGGACATTTAGTTGTTTTCGCTACTTTTTTCAGTCTCCGTCTGTTTTATCTGGCTTGCTTGCGGGATAGATTTAATGCGTCGGATCTCATTTTAATTAAGTTGCCTTTAAAATATTTATGTAAATATGTCGTTCCTACACGCCAAGTTACGTTTAACTAGATAAACAAAACCAAAACCCAAATGTTATAACTTGTACAGGTCGAGTAAAGGCGATAACACAGCAGCAGACTAATGCGTAATGATTTTCACAAGCCTGTATTAGTCTGTATGCAAAACAGTAAATACATTGTCAAGCATTCAACGTTGGTGCTAACATTTCTTCCTGCTGCAGTTCTGGTGGGATCAGTTCTGGGATCTGAGCTGATGCCATGCACGCGCGTGGCGTTGAATGACTCTGCAACTCTAACCTGCACTGAGCAATGTGTGGGCGAGACGCAGTGGAAGAGGGGCAGAGACACAGTGGCCCAGTGTGGGCCAGACCCTCACACTGGTCTCCAGTTCACCTGTACGGCTGATCAAGAGAGAAGTTCCCTCACTGTCCCGCAGGTGAACTACTCCACCAGGGGGTACTACTACGTGTTCTGTGATGGCAGAGAAATGCCCCTCTGCAGACAGCTCCTCCAGCCTCTCCGTAAGTCCTCTGTCCGAAAGCTGCAGAAAGTCAAATTCGTTTGTAGTTTTATTTTGTTTTTTGAAGGCATTGTTTCCATACATTTTCTTCACAGAACTGATGTTTTATTGGTCCCAAAATTCTCTAATTTGTCTAGATTACTGCAACATTCAAAATAGGTCGCTAAATATCAGTTAAATATATAGTTAAAACTGCAACAAGCATTTGAGAACTGTGAGTGCTCTGTGATTGGTCAGATCTTCACCTCCCAGCTGCCCTCAGGTATTCTAGTGTTGGTCTTTTGTCTGTTTCTTTGTTCTTACTGGTCAGAGGTGGAAGTAGACCAGTACAGACTGGTCAGAGGTGGAGGTAGACCAGTACAGACTGGTCAGAGGTAGAGGTAGAAGAGCCCTATCCCCACCCCCAAATGTAGAACTCTCTCCCACAGTTCCTTTGCTATTTTAATGAAACATTTTACAAATCATGCTGCTGTCAATGTTTGAGGAGTTGTTATTATTTAGTCTTGAATGACACCTACAATACAATCTTTAATGTTTTAGCCGATCAGTCAACTCTTGCGCTGGAGGCTGGTCAGCACCTGCGAATGGACTTCCATACATCCGACCCGGTCATCGTAACAGTCAGGAAACATGGGAATTCTTCCAGCATGCAGGTCTGCACTGTGGATGGACGTGTCAAGCAGTGCCATCCTGACTATCAGGACAGAGTCCACATCCATGACAACACCTTCGTACTGATGGAGGTGATGCCCTCTGATAGTGGCAGCTACACTGTGAAGGAGAAGGAGGGAATCACTGTCAGCTTTTTCAATGTGACCGTCAAAGGTGTGTGATGTAACATTGACCAAACATAACTTTACTAATTTCTGTGATTTTCCAGTCTGCTCATTGAAGCAGTTTTTGACATACTCAACACCCATCTGTTATTATTGTTTGATGGGGTGTTGCATTCTCAATTGTTTTTCCAAGACATGTGTAGAGGGGAAACGTGCCCCTGAACCCCTGATTGGTGGATTCTTTCTGACTGCCTTGATTAGAGATATTAGACCCCTCTTGCTTTGTTTCTAATCTTAAACTGAATTTCAATTAATTAACTCAGTGTTTATAGCTATTTTGATGTCTGTGAATCTGAAGTTTGTTCTCATTATCACTGATAGGTCTCATGTTTTCTTAAGGATAATCACAGGAATGCCCACAAGCATCATATCTTTTTAGTAAGGCTAACTCAAATTGTTCCAGAATCATTGTATTAGAAAAATTGAGATCATGTGATATTTTATGACATTGCTCTCATTTTAAGGAGTCATGAGATCAAAATTCCTACCCATATAAGCCAAAGAACACATACTGTATATAACACATTTACAACTTAAATGGTAAACTCAACCCACCTTTCGTGGCTAAATCGGTGTTCATTAGATCTAACCCAACCCTCTGCTTGTCTGTTGTCCATGTAGGTATAAGCCAGAGCTACATATGGCATACAGGATACTGGGCAGGGTTTTGTCATGGAGCGACGGGTTTTGGCGTTGGAATGCTGGTTGTTGGTGTGCTCCTGGCCAAGTTCACCCTGCTACCCGTGTTTGGAAGAAGAGAGCTCAACCCTAGACGCAGCAATCAGGAGGGAAATGGTCTAATATAATACGTTATTAACCAATAATCACCTTTACACTCCTCAGGTTAGTTTAAAAGGCATTATCAAAACCAACAGTGGATTACTTTCAGGTTTTTGTGATATAAACTCAAAAATATTGATATGTAAAAGAATATTTAGATCAATCTCCTGGCACAGAAACTATAAACTATACAATTTTTAAAATGCTATGAAGCTATAGCTACAAAACTTCAATTCAGAATAAATTTGTGCTTCAGGATAATTTAAAAGCACAACTGTATAAACCCGTGTTTCAGGGTAATTCACCGCTACAAACACAGTGGCAGTAATAGCTTAACTACACTGAAGCTTTGTCCATGACCCAGGACATTTCTTCTGCAAATTAACCTATAAATAATAATGAAGACACATAGTGGAGAGAATGTGGTTAAACTAACAAGTCCTGCCCAACTCCAGTTCTCCTGCCTCAATTTCAGAAGTACTACTGCAGCATTCCAGGTCTGGCATTCAGTTTGGCTGTAGTTCAGCCAGCTGGAAGCCCAAACTCACTGTTTGGTTTGCTTAACAAAGTCCTGATTTAAACCAGCCTGAATTGTGTCTTGCCCTGATGACTGCAGTGCTGCCCTGCTGTTTTGCGCACTGTTCTTCATGTAGCCTGGTGTAAAATCAAATTTCCACTGCTCATGAAACCCTAAGCTGCTTTTAGGAAGTGGGTAGAGTATTTATTAAGATTTATGTTTTAAAGATCTGTTTAACGTAGTGTCATTTCAGCTGCATGTTTGGGAGAAAACATTAAGCTATAAAATATCTCTCTTCAGTGTTGTGTTAAATAAATTATCTTTCTATTGTTAAATGCATTATAATTGTAAAGCACTATAATATATATGTACCCTAGGTATATATAGGTAGGAGAATGATCTGCAAGACAGCAGGTCTCAAACATTATTTACATTTGAGGAGAAAGACTTGACAAAAGTGAGAGAATGTTCAATGGTGCTTACAATAGGACATATCAAGTGAAGTCAGCAGTACAGCAGTGAATAACTGGACCTAGACCTGTCACGATAACAACATTTTCAGAACGATATATTGTCCCAGAAATTATTGTGATAAACGATAATATTGTCATTTTAAAGTGCCATTATGGATTTTTTTTCTTGCTTCTGTGCTCCCCAAAGAAGCTTTAAGACAATGTGCCACAATAATAGGTCACGCAAGGTCGTGCACCTCTCGAATTTTGTAACTTCTCGCACGCCGTGCCTCAGCGCAATGAACAAAGTCATATTTGCAGGGTTCATACACCTTTATAAGGTGGAATTAAAGCACTTGTACATCACTTTAAAGGTCCATTTCAATATTTCCCAGCACGTTAAACTTAATGAAGTTAAATCTTTATACATATACTCCAAATAATTCGCTTTTTATCACATTATTTAATGGTTGTTTAAAAAACGCCCAATCTTAACGTCTTCACGTTCTCTCATGATTCGTCCTGGAATTACAAGAGGCTCATATTTGTTAACGAAATACAAGATAACTGTTCAGTCAGACAGCTATTTGTTGTGAAACGAACGAATTCCAGCACTTTTCAAACCTGAAACACAAAGCAACATTAAACTTCGTCAAGTAAATGTTAATTTCCCTGTTTTTGAGGTGTGTTTCTTCATACTACCACATATCTTTCGAACAACACTGCAAAGAAAAGCAAGTATAAACGCTTCCACTGTTCGCGGACGTTCGCGCGAGCTGGGCGGAGTCGCGCTACGGTCACTATAATAAACAACCATTAAATAATGTGATAAAAAGGGAATTGTTTCTAATCATTTCGAGTCCTATTAGCCTCAAATACGTTCCCAAGCTAACACATCTCCACCTGTGTGTGGAGGCACTGTTATTGACGCATACGCTCTCCGTGTACTGCACTCATTTCCTAACCAGTAGATGTCGCTCTCTGATCACAGATTCGTCTTCCCTTGGGGGGGGGGGGGGGGGGGGGGGGGGAGCAGCACTGTGTGGCTTTCTGAAATCTAACATAGTTGCGGTTTATTCTCATGTAAACAAATTTGCGTGGAAACCCAATTGCCAATTATCGACATCAGCAAAAATGATCGCGGTTAAAAATATTATTGTACGATAAGTCGATAATGTCATTATTGCGCCAGGCCTAACTGGACCATTAGCTCAGCAATACCAAGCCAGTACAACAGTGAATGACTGTGCCTCATGTGTTGGGGGAGAATCTGCCCGTGCCTCATGTGTTTGGGAGAATGTGCCCCTGTGCCTCATGCTGGGGAGAATCTGCCTGTATACCTCATATATTGGGGAGAATCTGGCCCTATGCCTCATATATATTTGGGGCAGTCATGGTCCTGTGGTAGGGAACTGGTCTTATGACCGGCTATGAGGCTATGACTGAGGTGCCCTTGAGCAAGGCACCTAACCCCAACTGCTCCCCGGGTGCTGGGCTAGGGCTGCCCACTGCTCAGGGCATGTGTGCACCACAGACCCCTAGTAATCACTAGTTTGTGTGTTCTAATTGCACAGATGGGTAAATGCGAAGGACAAATTTCGATTGCGGCGAACAATCACAATTGACAAATATGGTACATTTCATATATTGGAGAAAATCTGCTCCGGTGTGTAATAAGATTTTTTGCACATTTGTTTTACACATTTGTCTCATTTTGTTCAATATGATTATGGTACTCTGCTAAATGCTGTCTATGCTGGTCTTGTGTTTATTGCTAATTATGTTTACAAAGAGCTCAGGAAATTGTGGCCAATGATTTTGGAAATGAAGGAAGGAAATGAAGTGTAGTATTTCTTTTATATGACTCAGTGTGTTCAGTGTAGCACAAAACATTTTAAATAAATGAGTCTTTCAAAATTGTAATTGAGTTTTTTCTGACTTTTTCATAAATCGTTTTATCAGTTATAATCATATATAATGACTCATGTCATGAATGTTCTAATTTCACTTTTAACATAATTGTTGGGTCTGCTTTGTGTTTACACTTCATGTAATTACACCTTTTATTGCTTTTGCATATTAATGTTAGTATGTTTAATTTAAAATATTTAGTAAGTAATTAATAAAGCAGTAGAGTAATCCTGCTCTATTTTAAATCAATATGGACTTACTTTGCTTAGTACAGATTCCATAACTTTCTTGGTGCGAAGTATGAAGTAAAAGAACCATGGAGCTAGACTTTTATTTTGCATTTGATTACATTGTCATTTCTTCCGGGTCGGACCGCCAGCCTGCTGGCAGTCTTGTTCAATGAGCCAGTCTGTTTTCCTTATATGATCGGTCAAAACCGAGATGATTAGAGTGATCGGGGTGATTCGCAGATTGACAGTGTGGCTGACGGTTATATGTTTATCGGTAGAGCCGATCTCTGTTAGATTAATTGGCTTTGTAGCGCGAGACTGCATCTAGCCATCTAGTTTACTTTCAGTTTAGCTATAAATAACCTACAAGTAAGCTAGCTAGTTTAACATGTTTGGCTATAAATAATTTTCAGACGGCAGGTGTTGTCTAACTGTAATTACCAAGTCAATTCAATAAGATGTTTAGATTGGCTAGTTGGCCCGACAAAGAATACCCAGATAGCAAAATGCTATTTGGGTATCGGAATAGTTGTGGTCGATGATGGTTTGGCTACCCGAATAAAGCTGACTCCAGATGCTGAGACATGCTTTGCATAAACTGAGACCACAAAGAGACGAGCGAAGTTGCCAAATTATTTGTCTTTTAGATTCGTACGAGTGCACGGCTTAATGAAAGCGAATGATGCAGAAAGCAAATCACACTTCGAGTCTTAGTTCGCTACTTCTTATGTATATGAAGTAACCAGCGAGTTAAATAATATTTACATTAACCTCACAGTTCACACTTTACACGGCGAGACCACCACTAGGCCTGCACACACCACACGACCACGTTTGGTACTGGAATCAAAGGCCGACAAAGACGGTGTAGTGACGGTTTATTTGGGCGGGAAAAACAACAGTTGGAATGGGTGGTGCGAGGGGACATTTCAATAAGACCAACGACCAAGACGATGCGTTTAACGTTCATAGAAAATAATAGAAAACAAAAGGCCCTGAATGACTTGAGTCACTATGAAAAAATAAGGAGACTTCTCCTTTAGCAAAATATAACATTATTTTACAGTGCTTTTGCACTCAATGTGAGAATAACACAAGACATTTCCAAAAGCTAATGCAGTCATTTAGACCCAAAGTCAAGATTGTTAGCCCACTCCATAATATTTACACACCACGCCAGTAGGACTATACAGTTTGACCAAGAGAAAATGTCATATTTCATTTAGTGATCATAACAAGACTTTACTTGATGCCAGTCTCCTGGAACGTGATGGACATGGCAGCATCACTGATCTTCTGCCCGTTCTATTCAATGAAGTATTGTCCAGTCATCCAACAGAAATGTTTCTGACAACACCCCTCTTGAAAAACATCTTGAAATACTGAAACAGATTAAGACTCCTGAAGACCAGTTCCACTGCATTATTGCCTACACATCAAAAAGTGGGTATCCCAACATATTTAACCATCCTGGACTTTTTCCTTTTTTGGTTAATAGTGCTTATTAAAATCCTGTGCAGTCCTGAACTACACTTACCCACCTAATCACAAAGTAGTATCACAAGCACCCTGTGTAGTTTTTACCATACCAGACTACCTCCACATCTGTTTTTATGAGGATGGTTATCAAATTTTGCAATACTGAAAATATCCTTCAGCAGTTGAGGTTTGCTCACATCAAATTATTTACCTCATGGGTAATGTTTTTGTCATCATAGCAAAAGTTTCTCTTGCCCTGTGTTAAACTCAGTAAGTTCGTTAAATCAGTAACTTCTATAATCTCTCTAGCATGATTCTGATTGGGATTTTCCACTACTGCTCTGGATGAGAAAGCATGACTGCAGTCCAGTGTCCTACACCCCAGGGATGCCATGCAGGACCAGAAATTGGTCAACGTTTTATGATTGGTCATTTAGGTGAAGAAAAAAAACATAATTCAAGTAAAAGTGTTACATAAAATAATGCCATTTTCTATTAAGGGTTCTTATTTTATGTGATAATATAAAGAAGAATGTTATGTTCCCAAACAGCCAGTACAGAACATTTAAAGCACATTCATGTCTGTAGATGCTTTGGAATGATTTCAGCTTTGCAGACTTCGTTTTGTCCAAGCACACATTCTATATATTAGTCTTTCTGTTCTCAGCTATTAGTCACCCAGTGCTTCTCTCTCAACAATAAATACGACAAACACTTATGATTGGTCCAACAAATGCGAATTCAGGTTCTAGAGTTCTGAGGCACTCTAGAACAGAAGCAAAGTTTAGTTTAGCTGTGTGGATTTAAAGCAGGATTACATTGTTCTAGGTGCATCAAAATCATCTGAACAGCCAAAATCAAGCCCTGACCCACAGAGCTCCAGAGATACATTCACTTGTGCATGTACAACACACACACACACACACACACGAACGAGAGAGAGAGCTTAGCTTAGATGATGTACTAATTTGCAATGATTAACAAATAACAACCAAAAGACAACACAAAATGAAGATAAAAAAGGATATGAAAATAAAGAAGATGGAGAAGAAGAAAGCTGGATTTCTTCATGTTTGTTCCTATCCATCCAGAGTGCTCCGCCTTCAGCGTGGAGACGCAGTGCTAGGAGCAGGCTACTTTCTCAAATGAGTGTGTATGTCCACAGACCATCCCTCTCTCTCTCTCCCTCACACACACACACACACACACACACGGCAGGGAGATGGTGTGGTCCCTTGTTTGGGTAAAGCGTAGTCTGACAGGTGCTGGCTCCGCTGGGTAGACAACAGTTTATCACTACGACACCCCCATCAGCACCGGAGTCCCACTCTCAGGAGAGAGGGAACAATCCACGGCCTCCTCCGATTGTCTCAGTCTGACAACTTCACTCTTCTCCCTCTCTCTGCTGCTGTGTGCAGGGCGGAGGCAGTGAGGGGGGGGGGGGGGGGGGGGTGGAGAACTTGCCCGGGAACCTCAGCCCGGGAGCCCAGCGGGCCTGCTCAGAACAGCGCTTTGGCTCCTTGGTTCTCAAACTCGGACCAGGCGTCACTGAGCTCCATGAAGATCATCTTTGCATACTGCTCATACGGCTGCCCTGTGGCCTGCGGAACACCACCACAAAACCATTAGCAGGTCTTAATAAACATCACAGATGCATTAGCAGGGTTTAATAAACACCACAGTCTCTTTAACAGGGATTAATAACATTTAAACCACATTTATGTCTGGAAGATGTTTTGGAATGACTAACTTTGCAGGATTAGTTCTGTCCAAGCACCCACATTCTATAAATTGTCTTTCAGTTTTCAAATATTATGTCACCAGTGCAACTATTTGCACTGCAGTCATTTAAAAGTATTAGCAGACACTGCAGGCTCACTAAAAACCTTAAAAAACACAAACACTAGGGGTAGTGACATAGGTTAAAAACCTTATATACAGTGAGAGATGATACTGAGAGATGATAAACTACTACATTGTTAACAATGTTAACACTGTAGTAGTGTTGTAGCACATTACTGTAATATTCCTATACTGATGTAGTATAGTACTGCAGTTATGCAATAATGTAGCTATAGAATACCACAGCAGTATTAGTGTTGTCCTGTAATATTGACAAACTGTAGTAATGTTGTAATGTAATTCGTCTCGCTTATCTACATTGGCGCCCAAACAACCCTGAAGGTTGTCGTCTTGGTTACCTGCTCCTTCCCCCACATAGAGACTGTAGAGGACGCTCCTCGCCCTCCACCGCAAACTTTGACACAAAAACTGAGCACCAGACCTCTGGCTCCCCCCTCCCCCCTCTAGATGAATCACGCCTCTCACTGCTTGACTGTCTGTGCCTCAATGCTTGTATGTGCTAAGGGGATTTCTTGCATGCTCACAGACTGTTGTCCTGTTGCGAGAATAATCTCTGATCATATTTGTTGTATCTCCTCCTGATGTTTATCTCTTTATGTTTCTCCCCCCACTCTGTGAACAGCGGTGCGTTTCTGACGTGAAGCCTGTGTCTCTCACCTTGTCTGGGTGCACCACCAGCACGGCCTTCCTGTAGTACTTCTTCACCTGCTCTGGGGTGACCAGGTCAGCCATGTTGACGGGCTTCCAACGGGTCTCCCCTTCCCACAGCACCGTGTGCAGCGTGGAGATCAGCGCCCGGATGTTACGCTCCTTCCCCTCGATCCACTCCAGGATCTAACACACGCACACACACACACACACACACACACACACACACACACACACACACACGTACGCACGCACATACAAGAGAGAGAAGAGCATTGTTTCTGTACCTGTAGTCTGAGAAGGTTCCTGTTATCATATGAGAGAGAGAGAGAGAGAGAGAGAGAGAGAGAGAGAGAGAGAGAGAGAGAGTATATGAGTGGACCCTGTACCTGTAGTTTGAGAGGGTCCATATCTTTAGAATACTCCTGCTTACGCATCTCAGCAATGGTACGAGGCCCCTTCTTATCCACTTTAGATGAGAAGCCCTGTTTGGACAGTAGGTCCTCAAAGTCATCCTCTTTCACCTTGGGCTTTGGGCCTGAGACACACACACACACACACACACACACACACACACACACACCACAGCATTAGTGTTTGAGAGTGTGTGTGTGTATAGGTAGAGCCAGCAGGGGTGTGTCTTTACCAAAGCCTGGCCCCCTGATGCCCCTCTCCTCTCGTCCTCCAATCACACTGAAGTTGAGGTTGTAGTTAGGCTTTGCTGGTTGGCTGCTTGGGGGTTTAGGGGTGGAACTTGGGGGCATCCAGGCCTTGCTGGAGGTGGCTGAGGCTGGCCGAGGTTGCTGCCATGGCTGGGATGTGCTCTTAGAGCCTCCAGCAGGGGGCGCTGCTTTAAACCCAGAGCCTGAGAAACCACTGCTGGAGGGGCCTGCTGGCACAGAGGAAGAAAGATGAGCAGAGATATCATGGCGGAATCCGAAATGCCGTACTTGCCGTACTTCAGTACACCAAAGCAGTATGGTAACAGGTAGTATGTCCGAGGTTATGAAAACTGCCCAGTCGCCTACTGAAAGAACGTACATTTTTAACAGTTGAGCAGAAAGTACTGCATTGAAATATAGTGCCTATTGCGTAAATACAGCATTTCGGATTCAGCCCATGTCTGCTGGGGCTAAGGGGATAGCTAATGCCTGTGTGTGTGTGCGTGTGTGTGTGTGTGTGTGTGTGTGTGTGTGTGTGTGTGTGGGTGTGTGTGTGTGTGTGTGTGGCAGGAGGTATTGCTGCAGCACAGGTAGTTCTGACCTGGGAGGGTGGAGCCCAAGTTACCCAGATCAGCGAAGGGGTCAAAACTCTGGGACTTGGCCTTCGAGATGGAGGCAGAGCCAGGAGCTACAACACACACACGCATGCAAATACACTTAATAAATGTATATATATCAACATGTTTGTACGTTTACATTTACGATATAAACACACATGTTTATAAATATCATACAGCATCAGTAAAACTCAAGCAGCATTCATTGTGTGATCTCTTGATTGGCTGAGGGGCACACACACATACACGTCACTGACTGAAGCAGTGATGACCAGTACAGGCAGGCTGGTTAAGAGTAGGGGTCCTGCCAGGTGCAGCCCCGTAGAGGTGGAACAATACATCGCTTCTAAAAACTGCAACACGATTCTGTCGATTAATGTGAACACGCTTGGATAAGGTTTATTGATAACCAGGAAAAGCCAAAGAAACCATTGCCTGATTGATCTGTATCAGTTGGAGGAACATGAAATGTAGAGCTGCACTTATTACATTATGGATCTACTGATTACCAACACAAGATGACTTGCTGGGATTTTCAGATGGGACGTGCTGCAGTGAGAGGATTTGTTGACAATGGTTGGTTAAAGTATTATTTATGACTAAAAGCTGGTTTGCTGGCATTAGCAGACTGGCTGTGCTGCAATCAGATGATTGGTTGACATTGATTGAATGACTGATTACCAGTATAAGCGGGTTTGCCAGCATTAGCAGGCATGCTAGCAGCAGAACTGGGGGCTCTGGGGTTCCAGTTATCCCAACCACCCAGCAGATCAGGCTGACTCATCGATGATGTCATCTTAGGCACCTCACCCGCTATTTTATCTATTCAATCACACCAATCACCACACACAGCAAAGATTAACATCACCACGAACACTGAAGATTACAGATCACCACCACCACACACAGCAAAGATTAACATCAACACACACCTTAAAATTATTCATAAATCAAGCAGAAGCATCTATAAGCTTGCAGCACTAGCATGAACAAGACTTTTAAAAAATTATCATTTGAAGGAAATGTCTGAAATGTGTGTGTGTGCTTTTGTTTTTTTTTTTTTTAGGACAAAAATGTAGGAAAAATCAGAGGAGAAATAATCTGTTTTACCAGGATCAGCAAAATTATCCCGACAAAGCTGGACCATATGGACCATAGATCTTTTTTGGTTGGGTCAGATTGAGATGTACATACGCAATATACGTTACTACATAAATAACATCTAAACTGGTGTGGGTTGGTGTGTGGAGGGTCTAAGGTGGTGTGGGTTGGTGTGTGGAGATTCTAAGGTGGTGTGGGTTGGTGTGTGGAGGGTCTAAGGTGGTGTGAGTTGGTGTGTGGAGGGTCTTACGGAGGTTGAAGAGGCTGGAGTTGGAGGCTGGTGCTGGAACTTTGAAACTGCTGCTGCTTTCTGACCCAAGCAGGTCGCCAAAAGGGTCTGACCCTGCCGTGACCTCTGACCCCATACCAAAGGGATCAAACAGGTCATTTACTACAGAGACAGGGAGATATTCAGTTCTAGTGTGGAGGTTTGTACATTCACATGAATTCTGTGAAAAGACATAAATGCACACATGCACACACAGTCTTACCCTTAGTAGAAGTAGCAGCATTAGGGGCAATACTGGCACCAGTGGCAGTAGGGGCAGTAGAAGGTTGGTTGGGTGTGTTTGTGAAGAACAGATCCTCCGTTTCCTCTGTGTTGGAGGAGGTAGGGCCAGATGCAAACAGGTCATTCAGAAGATCACTGTTACTGGAACATGTCTTCAGTCCTGTTTCCATGGCAACAGCTGATTGAGAGGTCACAGGTGGAAGGCTGGGGTCAGAGTTCAGGCCAAGGAGGTCCTCGGTGTCCGGCTGCGGCTCAGCAGGGGAGACAGCAAACTCAGCCTCAAACAGAGGCTCGCTGGGGTCACGTGACAGGGACCCGTCCACGGGGGCGGAGTAAGAAACAGACTCCTCCTCTGAGCCTCCGCCACTCATATCCTCCTGGTCCTCCTCCGACATGTTCTCTGGGTGACTGGACAGCCCACGGGCATCTGAGGAAGGGAATAGTCATGAGCCTCACGCACTTACAACAGTAATATGTGAGGAGAGAGCAGAGTGCATACCCTCCCAGTCCAGCGTCTGGAAGAAGTTGTTGGCGTTGGTATCTGTGCTGACGCTGGGTGGGGATGGAGTCCGGGTCTCCGCCCCCTGGCCATCAGGAGCACAGTCCGGTGGGGGGCATTCGGAGTCGCAGAATCCCATAGAACCAGGTTGTCTCGGGAGTTCTGGCTTACCTGGAAAGACAACGAGGAGATGAGTGGAGACAGAGGGAGACAGGTGTGAGAAAAGGAGAGACAGAAGGAGACAGGCAGGAGAAGTGGAGAGACAGGCAGTAGATGAGGGGAGACAGAGGGAGACAGGTGTGAGAAAAGGGGAGAAAGGAAGGAGACAAGCGGGAGATAGAGAGAGACAGAAGGATACAGGGTGAGACGGACCGGAAAGCCGGAATCAAAAAGATCAGTGAATAAACAAACATATTTCAATAAAAAAAAAAACCCTATGAAAACCTTTACAACATTAAATCAAACCTCCAGTACTCTGCCTGACAACCCACAACCTATGTGTAATTTTATTCATTTTATTAATTTATAATCACTAATTACATCCATTTTGAAAGGCTTTACACACCGAACTTGGCAAGGATCTCCTGCTGTTCATCTCGGCTGGAGAAAAGGATCTTGGGATTGAGGCCTTTGGTGGAGAAGTTCTCCCAGGGCGGTGTCTTGTTGCTAGGGCGATCAGGAGGCTCCACCTCTACATCCAAATGTACCTGGAACAGGTCAGGATACTTCTCCTGGATGTCACACGCATCCAGATCATACCTGCACGCGCACACACACACATACTGTTAAAGCCCATGAACAGTGGTTTGGATGTGTGAGTACTGGCTGTGCTGCACACAGGCAGTTGGGTTCCTGAGGCAGATCTCCAGTCTCCACTCACTTAGCAAACTTCACAGTGGTCGCGTACGCGGCACAAAACCTGTGTGGAACTGGATCTGGCACATCTTCATGGAAGCCATCTAAACAAGACACATGCAGTCAAACACACACACACACACACACACACACACACACACTATAATGTGTAGATATAAAAATGCAAAGTATGAGAGGTCTGTGTGGGTATGTGTGTGCGCATCTGTGAGAGGTGTGTGTGGTGGGTATGTGTGTGTCTGAGAGGTGTGTTGGTATGTCTGTGTGTCTGTGAGAGGTGTTTGGACATGTGTGTGTGTGGGTATGTTGTATAGTATATGTGGTTGGTGTTGTGTGTGTATAATATATGTGGTGTGTGTGTGTGTGGTTCATGCCTTGGCCTGCAGGCGTCCCCCGAGGGTGGAGCGGGCGTGGTAGATGACCACCAACACGTCTCCTTGCACAGTCACATTCAGAGGAATTTCCGCCCTGCCATCCTCCATCTTAAAATCCCTAAACACACACACACACACACACACACACACACACACACACACACACACACACACACACACACACACACACACACACACACACACACACACACACACACACACACATTCATGTACTGTAGAGCCCCAGCACACATTAGGACCAGTGGTGCACATCTGTATTCAGCTCTCATACCAGCTCAAAAAGGAAACAACGTGACTTACTTCATCCTATCATACTCTTGGGAGGTGGTTGCTACTCGCTCGTCGCCAACGTAAACCTCACAGAACGGCCGGCAACCATTTCGCTGCTTGTTAAAAGAGTGGCACGGGTGTCATGACAACGGAGCGGATCAGTATGGGTTTGCTGTGGGGGAATTATGGGCTCCTCTGCCATCATGTCACACATGTACTCGATATACCTGCAACAATCAATCAATAATCAATACATCACACATGTACTCGATATCGTTCAGCAATCAATACAGCACACACATTCAATATACTTTCATCAATCATCACACACATATCTACTCAACATATCTGCAAATATTAATCAATATGTCAATACATCACACACACACATGCAATAATTAATAATAAATACAATACGTATTCAATATACTTGCAACATTGAATAATCAATACATCACTCACACAAACTCAATATACATTCGTCACACACACATGCAACAATCAAACCATCACACACACAGAATATACCTGCAACAATCAATCACCCACACACACACACACACACACTCAATATACCTGTAACAATCAATACTTCACACACACATCCTCAATATATCTGCAATCAATAAATCACACTTATACTCAATATACCCACAACAATGAATAATCAACCAATAATCAATACCTCACACACATACTCAATATACCTGCAATCTATCAATAATCAATACATCTCACACTTGTACTTGGTATACCTGTAACAGTCCAATATCATCTATAATCAAAACACCTCACACATGTACACAATATACGTAGAATAAACAAAAAAAAAATCAACACACCTCAGATGTTGTTAATATACCTACAATAAGCAATCGGTAATCAAAAGTAATCTTGACGTAATCATACACATGTATCAAATATATAAAGTGCAGTCAGTGATCTACCAGCAGGTGGTGCAAGAAGGCCATCACAGGCAAACCTTTGATCACTCACCA